>NC_135094.1:380000-427500 GCF_051107435.1 Chaetodon auriga | reverse complement strand
GCCTGCTCATGTGTACAGCTGGACGACCTGAAGCCTTGTTTTTGTTTGTTTTTTATTATTGGACATAAACAGAGTATGATGATGATGATGATGATGATGATGATGATGTTCTTTTGTTTTGGGGAAAAATGTGGAATCTGATTTAGATCATTTACAGAAAATAAAATATTTTACATCTTGAAGACAAAACACTGCTGCTCTTCATTTCTGTCTGCGTGTGTCTCTGTCTATCTGTCTGTCTGTCTGCCTACGTGTGTCTCTGTCTGTCTGTTTGCGTGTGTCTGTCTGTGTTTCTGTCCCTCTGTGTCTCTGTCTGTCTGCGTGTGTCTCTGTCTGTCTGTCTGTCTGTCTGCGTGTGTCTCTCTCTGTCTGTCTGTCTGTCTGCGTGTGTCTCTGTGTTTCTGTCCATCTGTGTCTCTGTGTGTCTCTGTCTGTCTGTCTCTGTCTGTGTCTCTGTGTGTGTCTGTGTCCCTCTGTGTCTATGTCTGTCTGTCTGTCTGTCTGCCTGCCTGCGTGTGTCTCTGTCTTTGTTTCTGTCCCTCTGTGTCTCTGTCTCTGTGTGTGTCTCTGTCTGTCTGTGTCTCTCTGTCTGTCTGTCTGCGTGTGTCTCTGTCTGTGTTTCTGTCCCTCTGTGTCTCTGTCTGTCTGCGTGTGTCTCTGTCTGTCTGTCTGTCTGTCTGCGTGTGTCTCTCTGTCTGTCTGTCTGTCTGCGTGTGTCTCTGTCTGTGTTTCTGTCCATCTGTGTCTCTGTGTGTGTCTCTGTCTGTCTCTCTGTCTGTGTCTCTGTGTGTGTCTGTGTCCCTCTGTGTCTATGTCTGTCTGTCTGTCTGTCTGCCTGCCTGCGTGTGTCTCTGTCTTTGTTTCTGTCCCTCTGTGTCTCTGTCTCTGTGTGTGTCTCTGTCTGTCTGTGTCTCTCTCTCTGTCTGTCTGTCTGCGTGTGTCTCTGTCTGTGTTTCTGTCCCTCTGTGTCTCTGTCTGTCTGCGTGTGTCTCTGTCTGTGTTTCTGTCCATCTGTGTCTCTGTGTGTGTCTCTGTCTGTCTCTGTCTGTGTCTCTGTGTGTGTCTGTGTCCCTCTGTGTCTATGTCTGTCTGTCTGTCTGTCTGTTTGCGTGTGTCTCTGTCTGTGTTTCTGTCCCTCTGTGTCTCTGTCTGTCTGCGTGTGTCTCTGTCTGTCTGTCTGTCTGTCTGTCTGTCTGCGTGTGTCTCTGTCTGTGTTTCTGTCCATCTGTGTCTCTGTGTGTGTCTCTGTCTGTCTGTCTGTCTGCGTGTGTCTCTCTCTGTCTGTCTGTCTGTCTGTCTGCGTGTGTCTCTGTCTGTGTTTCTGTCCATCTGTGTCTCTGTGTGTGTCTCTGTCTGTCTGTCTGTCTGCGTGTGTCTCTCTCTGTCTGTCTGTCTGTCTGTCTGCGTGTGTCTCTGTCTGTGTTTCTGTCCATCTGTGTCTCTGTGTGTGTCTCTGTCTGTCTGTCTGTCTCTGTCTGTGTCTCTGTGTGTGTCTGTGTCCCTCTGTGTCTATGTCTGTCTGTCTGTCTGTCTGTCTGTCTGTCTGCCTGCCTGCGTGTGTCTCTGTCTTTGTTTCTGTCCCTCTGTGTCTCTGTCTGTCTGTGTGTGTCTCTGTCTGTCTGTCTGTCTGTCTGCCTGCCTGCCTGCGTGTGTCTCTGTCTGTGTTTCTGTCCCTCTGTGTCTCTGTCTGTCTGCGTGTGTCTCTGTCTGTCTGTCTGTCTGCGTGTGTCTCTCTCTGTCTGTCTGTCTGTCTGTCTGCGTGTGTCTCTGTCTGTGTTTCTGTCCATCTGTGTCTCTGTGTGTGTCTCTGTCTGTCTGTCTGTCTCTGTCTGTGTCTCTGTGTGTGTCTGTGTCCCTCTGTGTCTATGTCTGTCTGTCTGTCTGCCTGCCTGCGTGTGTCTCTGTCTGTGTTTCTGTCCCTCTGTGTCTCTGTCTGTCTGCGTGTGTCTCTGTCTGTGTTTCTGTCCATCTGTGTCTCTGTGTGTGTCTCTGTCTGTCTGTCTGTCTCTGTCTGTGTCTCTGTGTGTGTCTGTGTCCCTCTGTGTCTATGTCTGTCTGTCTGCCTGCCTGCCTGCGTGTGTCTCTGTCTGTGTTTCTGTCCCTCTGTGTCTCTGTCTCTGTGTGTGTCTCTGTCTGTCTGTGTCTCTCTCTCTGTCTGTCTCTGTCTGTGTCTCTGTGTGTGTCTGTGTCCCTCTGTGTCTATGTCTCCGTCTGTCTGTCTGTCTGTGTCTGTGTGTCCGTCTGTCCGTCATCTCATTTCTTAAACTGAATGTGTCCTCGGTGTGTTCTCAGTCTCTGGACGTCCTTGTTCGTCGGTGGTGGGGGGTCCACTGCTCCTGCTCTGGTCAGTGATCTGATCTGAGGTCAGTCTGTTTGCTGATTGCTGGGTGAAGTTACTGCTAATGCTAACAACACACTTCCTGCTGCTTCACTTCCAGCTGGATGAACGTGGGAAAGCTTTTATTGTGAAGCAGCCACAGGAAATGACGTAGTCATCAATGAGGTTCGTGCCGATTGATTAATTACTGTAACCAACACTGTACTGCAGTATTGTACTTAAGTATAGTTTTGAAGTACTTTATTCTTTAAATTTCGTTTAATCTCTTCAGTTACTTTGCAGATTCAGATTAATAATAAAAGATATAATCAACTGATAGATTCTGCTGGTTATGATGTGGAAGTGATTCATCTAAAGCTGATCGATCGATCGATCACAGTCAGACCTGAATGTGACCGGCTGCTGTCACTGGATCCTCGTTAAACGCTGTCATCACAATCTGGACAGGTAACAGGTGCACAAGGTAAGAACAACAGCTAACCATCGTAGTGATCGATGTTTATAAATGATCATTATGTTTGTATGAAACTCGGACATGATGGGTCACATGGCCTGCAGCCTCCTCTGGACCTCCAGAGTCTCTCAGGTACTTTGTGAATGACTCTCAGACCAGAACCTGACGAGTCTGGGGTCTGGACCGACTCGGCCTACAGTTTTATTTTGTAGGTCGTGAGCTTAACAGTCTTCCCTTGGACAGGCGTGTGATTCGCTTTATTATGAAAGTCGTGGCCGGAAGTCACATGCTTCGCGCTGCCCGACTTGATGTTTCAGAGAGGAAACTTGCTGCAGACACGGAGGCTTCTGTGAGAGGACGATGGCAGCTTGAAGGAAAAACAGCTCGGTGTTCAGCCTCTGCAGCTACAGTCAGAACTCCGCTTAAAAACTGCTCATTTTAATCTCATCGGCTAACCGACCTGAAACCGGACGGCAGGCTCAGCCAGCTGGCCTGAGAGACGCTGAGCGCACTGCTACAAGCTAATGAACCGTGAGTAGAGTTCAGCGAGAGGCTCGGGGGTCGGACTTCACGTAAAAACAGTGTTTTGGGTTAAATTAAGACCTGTTGAAGGTCGAATATTAGCACTTTCCACTTAATGAGTTTAGCTAACGTTCGCTAAGCTAGCGAGTTCCATTATCGGTCAGCTTGCTAGCACAACTGAAGGTGAGCTTTTCCCTGAAAACCGTTAATTTATTCAGACAGTTCACACATAAAGTCTGTGTTTGGTTCACTTTGGCTCAACCGCACCAGTTTCTCTGTTAAAGCAGCAGCCTGAGTTTTAACTGAGCTTTCAGTCTGTTGTTGGTTTGTTTGTTGGATTATTTCATATTTCAGTGAAAACTATAAACCAAACCCCAGTGAAGGTTCAACATGTTTCAGATCTTTACACACTGTGTGGTTTTA
Source organism: Chaetodon auriga (assembly GCF_051107435.1). Lineage (NCBI taxonomy): Eukaryota > Metazoa > Chordata > Actinopteri > Chaetodontiformes > Chaetodontidae > Chaetodon > Chaetodon auriga. Next base: position 423,763 of record NC_135094.1, on the reverse strand, counting down.
ATCCTCCACCACACAGCTCGGCGTTATTCTTTAAGATCCTCATTTAGGAAACAGAATCCGAAACTCCCTTTAAAAAGCGTCAAATTTTAGGCTAAAATGAAAATATGCAGCGACCTGCTGCTCGGTGGTAAAACTGTGTCCCTTTGCTGAATCTGGAAGATCTTTTTTAATTCGGTTGACAGTTCAGCGAGTTGATTGAATCCTTTCAGATTTAAGATGTGATTGATGATTGATGGTTGATGATTGGCTCACACTGATGCTGCTCACCTGTTCTGTTGATGTCAGCAGGTCTTTTCATCCAGAACAAACTGGAAAGACTTTAAAGTAAATGACTGACACTCGCCTCAGAATTATTAACCAGTTAACAAGAGGACACCTGACACCTGTCCTCATGTCTCTTGTTAAACTCACCTGCTCAGGTATTTGCTGGTATCAGCTGACAGTCAGGCTGCGGTTATATTTTATTGATTCCCGATCAATTACATTCTCTGGTTCTGTTCCAATCCATGAAGGAGTAAACATGGAGGCTTCAGTTGGTGGTTGAAGGTGTCAGATCAATCAACCTGATCAATAACAAAAGATTCACTCAGTCACTTTTACTCAAACCAAACATGTCTGTGAACCTGCTGACTGCAGCGGGTCAAAGGTCAGCAGCTCGAGTGAAGCTTCGTGATGGTGAAGAGGATCTGAGGCATCACAGCAAACAGGAGGCGGAAGACACGTTCACATCCTGCCGGAAACCAGAAACTTCACTTTGATTGAAGGTATCGATCAGCGAGCGGGTGGGCGTGTCGGTGTGCTGACCGGCTCGCTGGCCCGTCCCGTGTCGTCGTCGCACTTTGACCCCGAAGACCGTCTGATTGTTCAACGTTTCCTTCTGAAACTGAAAAATACAAACGTGAAGCTTCTGAATTCAACTTTCTGTCTTTTACACTGGATGTCCCTCAGGTGAGCAGGCTCACAGGTAACAGTTGACTGAGGGTTATTGATGGGCTGATTGACAGCGAGATAGACCAATTGGTGCCAGACCGCCTGGGTCTGAACAGTCCATGGAAGGTTGAAAGTCTCTTCAGTCTCTGTCTGTCTCTGTCTCTCTCTCTCCCTCTGTCCCCTTCACTCTCTCCCCCCCGTCTCTCTCTCTCTCTCTCTCTCTCTCTCTCTCTCTCTCTCTCTCTCTCTCTCTGTCTCTCTGTCTTTCTGTCTCTGTCTCTCTCCCTCTGTCCCCTTCACTCCCCCCCGTCTCTCTCTCTGTCTCTCTGTCTCTGTCTCTCTCTCTCTCTCCCTCCGTCTCTCTCTGTCTCCCTCTGTCCCCTTCACTCTCTCCCCCCCGTGTCTCTCTCTCTCTCTCTCTCTCTCTCTCTCTCTCTCTCTCTCTGTCTCTCTGTCTTTCTGTCTCTGTCTCTCTCCCTCTGTCCCCTTCACTCCCCCTCGTCTCTCTCTCTGTCTCTCTCTCTCTCTCTCTCTCTCTCTCTCTCTCTGTCTCTCTCTGTCTCCCTCTGTCCCCTTCACTCTCTCCCCCCGTCTCTCTCTCTCTCTCTCTGTCTCTCTCTCTGTCTCTCTGTCTTTCTGTCTCTGTCTCTCTCCCTCTGTCCCCTTCACTCCCCCCCCGTCTCTCTCTCTGTCTCTCTCTGTCTCTCTCTGTCTCTCTCTCTCTCCCCCTCTGTCCCCTTCACTCTCTCCCCCCGTGTCTCTCTCTCTCTCTCTCTCTCTGTCTCTCTCTGTCTCCCTCTGTCCCCTTCACTCTCTCCCCCCCGTCTCTCTCTCTCTCTCTGTCTCTCTCTCTCTCTGTCTCCCTCTGTCTCCCTCTGTCCCCTTCACTCTCTCCCCCCGTCTCTCTCTCTCTCTCTCTCTCTCTCTCTCTCTGTCTCTCTCTCTGTCTCTCTGTCTCTCTCTCTCTCTCTCTCTCTCTCTCTCTCTCTCTGTCTCTCTCTGTCTCTCTCTGTCTCCCTCTGTCCCCTTCACTCTCTCCCCCCGTCTCTCTCTCTCTCTCTCTCTCTCTCTCTCTCTGTCTCTCTGTCTCTGTCTCTCTCCCTCTGTCCCCTTCACTCTCTCCCCCCCGTCTCTCTCTCTCTCTCTCTCTGTCTCTCTGTCTTTCTGTCTCTGTCTCTCTCCCTCTGTCCCCTTCACTCCCCCCCCCCGTCTCTCTCTCTGTCTCTCTCTGTCTCTCTGTCTCTGTCTCTGTCTCTCTCTCCCTCTCCCTCTGTCCCCCTCACTCTCTCTTTCTCTCTCTGTGCAGCATTGTAATGTAAGGCGATGCTCGCTCGGCCACCATGGCCAGTGTCACGCTGAGGTACTTCTGTTACGGCTGCCTCGTCACCTCGGCGACCTGGTCCGTCCTCCTCTTCCTCTACTTCTCTCTGGGGGCAGAGCCCGGCCAAGGCAGGACCCCCCTGCAGCACCGCAGCCAGCCAGTCACCAAGGGCCTGGTCGTCCGGAGGGCAGGGCATCGGCTTCTGCCGGCTAATAAGGGAGTGGAGCTGTCACCAGAGATGGGTGAGTGGCCGTGGTGTGTTCAGGTGCTGCTGGGAGGCGGGGGGAGGGAGGGTGGATGACGTCCAGGTGCATTGAAGGGGATCTTATGAGTCCTCATTGGACACAGCCATACAGTCCTGGTCTCTGTCACGCTCTGAGTCCTGGTCTCTCTGACACCATCTCTGTCTGCAGGGATGATCTTCAATGAAGCGGATCAGGAAGTGAGGGACACCGGTTACCATAGACACGCCTTCAACGTCCTCATCTCCACCAGACTGGGATACCACCGAGAGCTGCCCGACACGAGAGACTCCCAGTAAGAACCACCAGAACTGGATTGCATGTGGGGAAGCGAGGACCAGTATGAAGCAGGTCTAACACAGTCAGGCTTTCGTCATGTTCGTCACACTAAACGGACCAGTCAGGCGCTGCCTCCTTCAGTGGGAGGAGCAGGTTGTTATGTTGGAGAGCGATGAAGAGCAGAAACAATAAGCCGACATCAGCTGGTTGTTTCTCTGCGCTCTCATTGGCTCTCAGAGCCTCCAGTCTGTTTCTAACTGAATGTTCTGGAGGCTGAAACCTTAAACTGACGCAGCACATTTTGACATCAGACTCAGGAGCTGGATTCAGGTCTGACCCCGTCCAATAGTGAACTAATGATGACTTATCTCCCTCTGCAGGTGTCGGGACAAGGTGTATCCTCTGGCTCTACCTTCTGCCAGTGTAGTGATCTGTTTCTTCAACGAGGCATTCTCCGCCCTGCTCAGGACCATCCACAGTGTGCTGGACCGGACGCCGGCCTACCTGCTGCACGAGATCATCCTGGTGGACGACCACAGCGAGCTCGGTAACACCCAGCAAACGCAAACAACAAGTATGCCGTATGAGCTGATTCTGAACTGATTCTTGACTGTGTGTTCTGTGGTGGTTCAGACGAGCTGAAGGACGACTTGGACCGATGTGTCAGGGAGGAGTTAGAGGGGAAGGTCAAGCTGGTGAGGAACCAGAAGAGGGAAGGACTCATTAGAGGACGTATGATTGGAGCGTCGCATGCTACTGGTGCGTCCCGCAGCCTGACCCCCACCCCCCTTAACCTATGTAACCTTCTTCTTTATATACTTAACCACTGGATCCTTATTTCCTTCACTTTTAATCTGTGTTCTCAACGTCTCTGATCCAGATGTCCTTGTTGCTGCTTTCTGTTTGGGTTCATGGTCTCACGCTCTTCACCTCCTTACTCGGGGACACTTTAAACCCGACTTAAGACTTTGAGAACCTGCCTGAGCCTAAATCTGTTCAAACAGCAGTAGATTGGTCCAGAAGAGGCTTCTGTGTCCAGAAAGCATTGTTCTGATTGGAAGGAGATAAACATGGACTCACCTGTCTGTGTGTCCAGGTGAGGTGCTGGTCTTCTTGGACAGTCACTGCGAGGTGAACCAGGCGTGGCTGCAGCCTCTGCTGGCTCCCATCCAGAAGGACCGGCGCACCGTCGTCTGCCCCGTCATCGACATCATCTCGGCCGACACGCTGTCCTACTCGCCCTCGCCCATCGTCAGGGGAGGCTTCAACTGGGGGCTGCACTTCAAGTGGGACCCCGTCCCACCCTCCGAGCTCAACAGCCCTGAGGGAACCACGGGACCGATCAGGTAAGCAGCTGATCCACCAGATAAGCAGCTGATACAGCAGCGGCATCCACGCCAAACCTCGCTGCTCCTCCTCCACCTCCTCTCGTCCCCACAGGTCTCCCACCATGGCAGGCGGTCTTTTCGCTATGAACAGGAAGTATTTTAACGAGCTCGGCCAATACGACGCCGGCATGGACATCTGGGGCGGGGAGAACCTGGAGATCTCCTTCAGGGTGAGAAGCGGTTTTCCCGACTGTCAGTGAAGGTGTCTGAGGTGTTCAGGCGCAGGAGTCGGGACCTGGTTCCTGGTTTCACACAAAGAGTTCAACCATTAACCGGCCGGCACCTGAAATACGTCAGGCCTCATTGGTCCATTCAAATAGGCCGTCGTCCAATAGGAAACGATCACAGTCTGCAGAGCAGAGACTCTCTCTCTCTCACGCTCACACTGTGTCTCCATGTCTCTTGATGTCTCAGATCTGGATGTGTGGGGGTCAGCTCCTCATCATCCCCTGCTCCAGAGTCGGCCACATCTTCAGGAAGAGGAGGCCCTACGGCTCTCCTGGCGGGCAGGACACCATGGCCCACAACTCCCTGCGGCTGGCGCACGTGTGGATGGACGAGTACAAGGTACACACACACACACACACACACACACACAGCAGGGACCCTGCAGTGTCCTCTGACCTCACTTCCTGTGTCTCTGTGGTCCAATCAGGAGCAGTATCTGTCCCTGCGTCCAGAGCTACGTGGCCGCAGTTTTGGTGACATCAGCGAGCGCGTGGCGTTGAGGAAGCGGCTGCAGTGTCGGTCGTTTGGCTGGTACCTGGACACGGTCTACCCCGAGATGCAAACCGCCAACGGCAACAAGCAGCAGCCGCCGCAGCCGCTCTTCATCAACAAGAGCCTGAGACGGCCCAAAGTCCTGCAGAGAGGACGGGTACCTGAACGCCTCTCAGACCTTTTTCACTCGCTCCCACTTTAAACTGGTTTCAGTCTGACCCTCATCAGACTGCAGCTGATCAGATTATTGATTAATCTGCAGAATATTTCATCATTTCCTCTGAAAAAAAAAAAAACATCCATCAATCCTTCACAGCGTGCTCCAGGTGATGTCATCAGACATCCCAAAATACTCAGCTTATTGTTAAGAAAAGCAGCAAACGTGATTGATCAGTTCTTAAAGCTTCAGCTGCTTTCAGTGGAGCGCTGATCACCTGAGGAGTACGCAGGTGACGTCAGCCCTCAGTTTCATCTCTGCGCGTCGATGATGTCGTCGATGATGTCGTTTCACACCTGAACGAAACGAAATAACACCGACGTGTCTGCCGCCTTTCAGCTTCGTAACCTAGCGACCGGCCGCTGTCTCCTGGCCCAGGGCCGAGCCAGTCAGAAGGGCGGAGTCGTCGTCCTGCGCCCGTGTGACCCCCGAGACCCCGAACAGGTGAACCAACCACATGACTACACACAACCATTTTAAAGACAGGTGCACCAGGTAACACAACAGGAAGTCAGTTGTGTATGTGTGTGTGCAGGACTGGGCCTACGATGAGGAGGGTCAGCTGGTCCTGGCAGGTCTGCTGTGTCTCGATGTGTCAGAGGTCAGGACCTTTGACCCCCCCAGACTGATGAAGTGTCATGGCTCGGGGGGGTCGCAGCAGTGGAGCCTGGGGGTGAGATGCAAACACACTCACACCCACCCACACACACGCACACACACACACACACACACACACACACACACACACACACACACACACACACACACGACATTAATGTGCTGTCACAGTAAATCGAGCTCTCTGATTGGCTGTGAGGTGTGTGAACTGACTTGTTTCACTTCCTGTTTTGTCGCTGTAGCAAACTCTTAGTCCTGATTGGTTCTCGCAGTCCACTTCTCATTTGAACAGACGTCCGGGTGTGTTAGCAGGTCATGTGACCTGACAGGTGTCACATTAATGGAGCAGCAGCTCGTTAGCTCGAGCTGAACAATTGGTTCACATCATTTTATTTATTGATCGATGGATGGATCAGTGAACCTGCTGGTCTGATCTGGTCTGTGTTGTGTGAAAATGATTCATGTCGTCATGAACTTGATTGGTTTGTTCTGTGTGAGCTCAGTTTACCAGAAGAACGAGGTGCCACGCTGTTTCTATTATTCTGTCCACCCCGTCAGCAACACAGACACACAGTCTAACACAAGACAGACACCAACAACAACTGTCTCTCTCTCTCTCTCTCTCTCTGACCTCTCTCTCTCTCTGATCTCTCTCTCTCTCTCTCTCTCTCTCTCTCTCTCTGACCTCTCTCTCTCTCTCTCTCTGACCTCTCTCTCTGACCTCTCTCTCTCTCTCTCTCTCTCTCTCTCTCTCTCTCTCTCTCTCTCTCTCTCTCTGACCTCTCTCTCTGACCTCTCTCTCTCTCTCTCTCTCTCTCTCTCTCTCTCTGACCTCTCTCTGTGACCTCTCTCTCTCTCTCTCTCTCTCTCTCTCTCTCTCTCTCTCTCTCTCTCTCTCTCTCTCTGACCTCTCTCTCTGACCTCTCTCTCTCTCTCTCTCTGACCTCTCTCTCTCTCTGACCTCTCTCTCTCTCTCTCTGACCTCTCTCTCTCTCTCTCTCTGACCTCTCTCTCTCTCTCTCTGACCTCTCTCTCTGACCTCTCTCTCTCTCTCTCTCTCTCTCTCTCTCTCTCTGACCTCTGTCTCTCTCTCTCTCTCTCTCTCTCTCTCTCTCTCTGACCTCTCTCTCTCTCTCTCTCTCTCTCTCTCTCTCTCTCTCTCTCTCTCTGACCTCTCTCTCACTTTGTAGTTGTTGTTATTGTTGTTTGCTGGTTGTTTGTTTGTTGTTTGGCGGGGATGGCGTCCTCTGAGACGCCAACCCTGTCTCTGAGACCTGGTGTGCGGCTTCAGCCGGACCCGTCCGTCCCCGTTGAGGATGTTCTGCTGGCTGTGGGAGACTCTGTCGGACATGAGAACCTGTCTCACGCATCGAGGATGAACAGAGGGGTGGTGATTTTCCTGAGAGAGGAGCGGTTTGTGGCTCAGGTGATTGCTAGCGGCATGTTATGAACGGAGTTTACCTGCAGGTTTCCCCGCTCGCCGTGCCCTTGACCCGTGTCACCATGTCCAGTGTTCCCCTGTTCATCCCCAATGAAGCGCTGGAGAGAGAGCTGCAGCGCTTCGGGAAGTTGGCGAGCGGCTTTTGGACTGTCGGTCTGGGTGTTCATGTTTCTGAACTGTCCATCACAGATGCTAGAGGCCTCCTTCAGGGTGAAGCATGGAGAGGGACACTACGTGGTGTATGCCAGCACAGGTAATATGAAGTGCTCTGAGTGTGGAGACGTGGGGCACAAGCAGATCGCTTGTCCACACAGGCCGGGCGAGGGCCGCCTCGGGCCGACCGAGGGGGTCGGTGGGTGGCGCGGCTCCAAGCGGGGACGGTGCCCCCCGCCGACTGAGTCCGAGGCAGGAGAGGGACACAGTGGGCAGGTGGACAGCCAGGCTGAGGTGCAGGGTGCTGGTTCTGAGAGAGGGTGCTGGATGTTGATGTCTCTCTAGAGGAGCTTACTGCTGCTGTGGGTCAGATGGCTCCAGGTAGAGCTCCTGGATTGGTAGGGTTACCTTTAGACTTTTACCATCATTTCTAGAGGTGTTTGGGAGATGACCTGTGGGAGGTGCTGCAGGAGTGCTCTCAGACTGGACTCTTACCTGTTTCATGTCGCCATGCGGTCCTCTCACTTCTGCCAAAAAAGGGGGACGTGGCTCTTCTTAAGAACTGGAGAGCAGTGGCTTTGTTGTGCACAGACTACAAACTTCTTTCAAAAGTGCTATCCAACAGGCTGAAAGTCTTCATGGAGGGGTTGATTCACAGGGACCAGTCATACTGCGTACCGGACAGATCCATCATGGACAATTTATTTCTTATGAGGGACTTATTGGGATCATTTCACTAGACCAGGAGAAGGCTTCTGACAGGGTTGACCATGGTTTTCTTTTTTCCGCTTTGAGGGCTTTTGGTTTTGGTGATGGGTTTGTTTCACTGCTTAGGTTGTTGTACAGGGACACGTTTTGTTTGCTGAAGGTGGGTGGAGGGCTGAGCTGTCCAGTGTGGGTTCAGGTACTGTACCTGCCGGTGCTGGAGGGAGGACAGAGCCTGGTGGACATTGACTCCCACATCACAGCCTTCAGACTGCAAATGGCTCAGAAGCTGCTGTATGACTTTGGCCTGCCCTGGATGGACACTGCCTGTGTGCTGCTGAGGAGGGCTGGACGGTTAGGACTGGATAAACATCTCTTCCTGCTCCAGCCCCAGTCCATAGACCTAACTGGTTTAACTGCTTTTTATCAGTCAGTGCCCTCGTCTGACGGAGCTGCTGAACATCTGGTCTAACAGATTGCTGCTCAGGCTGGTGGAGGAGGTCTGTGCTTCCCTGCCGGCTGCCCTCAGAGAGTTTGCTGAAGACCGTACTCTATCTGACCAGTAGGATGATGAATACGAGTACGTCTTTCCTTCCCTAGCTGTCTCTCCTGCTGTGGGGGCGTGGCAGGGGGAGGAGGACACCCTGCTGTCTCTTAGGACCGCTCAGCTGGGGGACTTTGAGTCAGTGGGGGAAAAAGCCATCTATTGTGTCAGTGTGAAGGTTTTAAACTTACGCTCCCTGGCAGGGGTGAAGGTGTCGAGGTGGACTGAGTGTTTTGGTGTGGGATCGTCCCCGAGGGGCTGCTGGCGGTCCCTGTACAAAGTCCCTGTTGACAAACGGACAGGTGACCTCCAGTGGAGGATTGTACATGGGGCCATAGCTACAAACAGATATCGGGTGCACCTGGATCCTGGCTCGTTCTGTTCAGTCAGAAACACTTGAGCATCTGTTTGGTCAGTGCTCCAGAGTCAGTGGAGTCTTCACACAGCTGCAGGACTGGTTTCAGGGGTTAGGGCAACATTTCACACTTCCACCTTTCCTCCATGGTCCACAGTACACAGCTAGGAACAACCCACACACACACTGGTTAACTTCATTTCAGGACTGGCCAAGCTGGCTATCTGGGGGACCAGGAAGAACCGGGTGAGGGGGGCGGGGTCACAGGATCGGGTCAGGATGCTGACAGGGATGCTGGCAGCTCGGTTTTACAGTTTGACCACCAGGGTGGAGGTTTTCATTAACATCTGGGGGGTGCAGGAGGTTCTGTGCTCGGGTAGGGAGAACTCTTTGGTTCTCAATTTTTGATACAGTTCAGATTCGGTGTGGAACGGGTTCTGCTGTGCTGTTTCTTTTTGTTTGTTTGTCTTTGGGAGCGTTGTTTTTGGTTTTGTTTGGTCTTTGTTTTATTTATCTATTTGTTTATCTTTACATTACTGGTTCTAGTCTGTCATTTTTGATGGAATGGTGATGTAATCAGGAATTACCTCAGAATAAAGGTTCATTTAACATCAAAATCTCTGTCTGTCTGTCTCTCTGTCTCTCTCTGTCTGTCTGTCTGTCTGTCTGTCTGTCTGTCTGTCTGTCTCTCTGTCTCTCGCTGTCTGTCTGTCTCTCTCTGTCTGTCTGTCTGTCTCTCTCTCTGTCTGTCTGTCTCTCTCTCTGTCTGTCTCTCTCCCTCCTGTAGAAGTCTAACCGGCTCTATCAGGTCTCGGTGGGACAGTGTCTCTCCGTCGCTCAGCCAATCGGGCCTAAGGGTTACGTCTCCATGGCAATATGTGACACCTCGCAGGCACAGCAGTGGCAGCTGGAGGCCTGAGGACGACGTCATGTGATGAGTGGACCGACAGATGGACAGATGTTTTTGGTCCTGTTTTAAAGACAATCAGGTTTAGCTGAAGGAGACTCTGAACGTCCGTCTTCACTTTGTCTTTTTACTGTTTTAGTGTCTCTCAGGATGACTTTTAGGAACCAGAAGCTTTTACTGGTCTTCATATGGTCCCAGTTTGACTTCAGGAAGGACTGGACAGGATGGCTGTCCTGGGACCAGCTGGAGGACTTTTTAAACTCTTCATGTTTATTTTCAGGTTTTGACCTTGAAAGTCTTTCGGCCAGTCTCTCCTCAGACCATCGTCTGGGGACGAAAGAGACCTGAGTCAGGTATTTATTTAAGTGAAAGCTCATTTTCTCTCCACCTGTGTGACGTCAGCTGACGGAGTGTTACACACCTGTGTGACACACCTGTGTGACGTCAGCTGATGCCTGAAGCTGAACAAACGTTTGACTTTTTAAAGTTTTTGTTGTTTCACCTTCAATAAATGGTCAACATGTGAAGTATGAATGATTGGTTTTTACACTGTGAGCCAGAGGACGAGGTGGACACGACCGTCCCCTCTGTCCACCGTTTGGTCCACCTGACACCTTGTTCATTGTCACAGAAGAGTACAGGTAAGAACATCTAGAGTAGAAACGGCAGCAGTCAGCGTCCACGCGGACACGTTAAACATCTGCAGCAGTAATGTCCAGGTAGAGACACGCTGTCTTCACTCAGAGACCGTTTGTCCAGAGCAGGACAGAGGACGGACAGAAAGCTTCATCACATGGAGCAACGACAATCACCTGAATATCAATATCAGCTCAACCACCTTCTGTCCTTGAGAAGGTTCCAGTGATGCTTGAAAGTTTGTAATTACTCTTACATGGATTCCATGAGTGAAGGTCTGCAGGGTTCTTTCAATGAGGAGATTCCAGGAACCCTGAAGCCTTTCTTCAATACTGAGTGTGTGTGTGTGTGCGTGTGTGTGCGTGTGTGTGCGTGTGTGTATTGACGAGAAGAAAAAGCTCATTATTTCAGGGTCTGAATTGCTGGAAGTCATCAATTACACTCTTATTACACACACACACACACACACACACACACACTAATTAACCTCATTGACCTCACTGTTGGAGTTTAGGGACCAGTTGACTTAATTGATGACAGCACACACACACACACACACACACACACGCACACTATTCTAGAATATTTTGTGTTTCCCAAAATAAACACAGTAGAGAACACGTCACACCTGACTGTAATATGAGGAGGAGGAGGAGGAGAAGCCGATGGCCTCTTCTTTTTAATATGGATTTAAAAACTTTATTAATTACTGTAGCTGAACAGTCTCTTCACACTGAGTCCAGTGTCTCCATTAATGCTCTGCTCAATTAGCTGTTAGCCGCTCCTGTTAGCAGCAGCTCCTGCTAACAGTGTAAACATGGATGTACAGACTGGATCACTGCCTCTTCCTCGCTCCACTGAGGTTAACTCTGTGTGTGTGTGTGTGTGTGTGTGTGTGTGTGTGTGTGTGTGTGTGTGTGTGTGTGTGTGTGTGTGTGTGTGTGTGTGTGTCTCGGGGCAATCAGAGGTAAGTGGAGTGTGTTTCTGGACGGAGACGATCAGCCGCCTGCAGCTGATCAATACAGCGATCAATACAAGGAATGGAGGAACAGATCTGTGTGTGTGTGTGTGTGTGTGTGACTCCATTATGTAAAACACTTGTTTACACAAACAGTGAAGTTGTGTGTTTGACCTTTGAACTTCCTGTCAGACGATTTAAAGTTGACTCAAAGTTTATGGTTCAAACTGTGGTCAACACACACACACACACACACACACACACACACACACACTGGTTCAGAGCTTTTAGTTTCCAGCCTCACCTCCCTCCCTCCCTCTAACACCACCAGCACCTCCCTCCCTCCCTCTAACACCACCATCACCTCCCTCCCTCTAACACCACCATCACCTCCCTCCCTCCCTCTAACACCACCATCACCTCCCTCCCTCTAACACCACCATCACCTCCCTCCCTCTAACACCACCATCACCTCCCTCCATCATGATGCAGCTTCATCTCACTGTTACACATAATTATATTATAGACTCAACACACACACACGGTTTGGGTTTCACAGTCTAAGTGTGTCAGTAAAATGATCTGATAACACACACACACTTTCCTGTCAGTCAAAGTACAAATACACTCAGAGTACACGGTTTATCTGTATTTGTACTTCAAATCTGCAGCTTCACTTCAGTTCAGCAAGACCAAACTGATCAAGTGAATCGGCTCCTTTCTTTGGCTTCAGGACTTTCAGCTCCATCTGGACACGACTGGACTGTTGGCCTCCGTTCCTGCAGGAACCCCGACTGTCAGACCGCCATCAGCCTGTCAGACCGCCATCAGCCTGTCAGACCGCCGTCTGTCTGTCAGACCGCCATCAGCCTGTCAGACCGCCATCAGCCTGTCAGACCGCCATCAGCCTGTCAGACCGCCGTCTGTCTGTCAGACCGCCGTCAGACTGTCAGACCGCCATCAGACTGTCAGACCACCGTCTGTCTGTCAGACCGCCATCAGCCTGTCAGACCGCCGTCAGTCTGTCAGACCGCCGTCAGACTGTCAGACCGCCGTCAGCCTGTCAGACCGCCGTCAGTCTGTCAGACCGCCGTCAGTCTGTCAGACCGCCGTCTGTCTGTCAGACCGCCATCAGCCTGTCAGACCGCCATCAGACTGTCAGACCGCCCTCTGTCTGTCAGACCGCCGTCAGCCTGTCAGACCGCCGTCAGTCTGTCAGACCGCCGTCAGTCTGTCAGACCGCCATCAGACTGTCAGACCGCCATCAGCCTGTCAGACCGCCGTCTGTCTGTCAGACCGCCATCAGTCTGTCAGACCGCCGTCTGTCTGTCAGACCGCCATCAGACTGTCAGACCGCCATCAGCCTGTCAGACCGCCGTCTGTCTGTCAGACCGCCATCAGCCTGTCAGACCGCCCTCTGTCTGTCGGACCGCCGTCTGTCTGTCAAACCGCCATCAGCCTGTCAGACCGCCATCAGACTGTCAGACCGCCATCAGCCTGTCAGACCGCCATCAGACTGTCAGACCGCCGTCTGTCTGTCAGACCGCCATCAGCCTGTCAGACCGCCATCAGCCTGTCAGACCGCCATCAGCCTGTCGGACCGCCCTCTGTCTGTCGGACCGCCGTCTGTCTGTCAGACCGCCGTCAGCCTGTCAGACCGCCGTCAGCCTGTCAGACCGCCATCAGACTGTCAGACCGCCATCAGCCTGTCAGACCGCCGTCTGTCTGTCAGACCGCCATCAGTCTGTCAGACCGCCGTCTGTCTGTCAGACCGCCATCAGCCTGTCGGACCGCCCTCTGTCTGTCGGACCGCCGTCTGTCTGTCAGACCACCGTCTATCTGTGCTTCCACATTTTTGGCCTGTTGACTTTCACTAATGCCGTTTCTCGCCTCCTCAGCCCTGCTCCTCTGCCTCAGACCTCCACTCAGCTCCTCCTCAGCTCCTCACAGGAGTCAGATCCCAGCAGTAAAATGGATGGACAGATGGTTGGGACAGACGAGACTGAAAAGGTGCAAGTTTCAGGGTTTGTGGCGGACGGCAGCAGCTGTTTGAAAGGCGGTGAGTTTAATGTTTATGCGCTGCATTCAGGGACCGTCGATCCAGACTAGTGAGCGGCATTGAAATCGGCTCAGGCTCGTATTGATTTCTGTTCTCCGTCAGAGGAAAAATAAACTGTTTGTGTCTTATCGCTGCTCACGCTGTCCTCCTGCTCACAAACGATTTCCAACATCTGTGACACACAGTGAACTAATGAACTGATGAACGGCTGCGACTGAAACACATCACTCTGTTTAGACTTTATTCATTCATTCATTCAATTCAAATATCTTTATAGACACAAACAAAAATACGTTGCTGTCAAAGAAGTTAGATGAGATTCACACAGATACGTATATCTGTGGTGTCACATGACGTATCCATGGTGACACGGTGGTCTTGGCCGTCCTGGTCCTGGCCTCAGCAGTACTCTGGTGGAGGTCTGTGTTTCCTGTCCAAGCAGCTCCATGACGTGGCCTGTGTCTCTGCACCTGGGACCACCTGGTCTGTTGGGGCTGGCCAGCAGGAAGGGAGTCTGTGTCGGGGGAGTCTCTGGGAGAGGTGGGTGAAGGCTATGGGAGGGTGGAGCAGGTAGAAGGGAGGTGTTGGGACAGTGGCATCCTTCTGTCTGGGTGGAGGCACACGACAGCTCTCTTTCTGGAGCTGCTCCTTCACCTCCTGTTGCTCTCTGCTGAGCCTCCTTGGTTCTCAGGGCCTGGACTTGTAGGGTGGTGGTCTCCTCCTCCAGCTCACGCAGGACCTCCGTCAGCCGTCTGAGTCTCCTCTGGGTCTCACGTGTCCACACACACTTTGATGATGTGTGTGTGTTGCTGCAGACAACCTGCTGCCGTGTGCTGATGATGTCAGCAGGAAACAGGAAGTGTGTGTTGGATCTGATGGCGTCGGTAACAGTCAGCATCATGTTGTCATTATTCATGGTTTCACTGATGTTCTTTGCCTGTGCTGTGTCTGTGCTTCAGCTCTGTCTACAGGGACACACACCGTCGGGGTTGTCTCCAGGCCTGCTGCTCGTGTTTCAGATGGTCTCACTTCGCTCGCCGTTCGGCCTCTTTTCTCAGCTCCTCAGGTTTTGTTGTTCTGGCTAACGTGATTGGTTACTTTGCTGTCTTTCAGGTCCGGAGCTGCTGGAGACGCTTCAGCCGCTGTTCACCGTCTGATGGCTTCATTCTTTCACCCAGAAGTTGATTTTCAGGGTTAGTTTCCCTTCCAGAATGTCTCTGATCCGTCTTCATCTCAACTCTTGAGTCCAGAGTATTTTCGGTGTGGTAGTAGTACTTCGACTGAAGTAACTGAATACTTCCTCCTCTGTGTAATCGATGCTGCTCACACCTTCAGATGGATCGATGCAGACAAAACCAGATTTGAAGTGTTTGTCATAACTGCAGCAGATATGAGCGAGCGGTTCGTCTATCGATCAGCTGCTCTGCTGGCAGCCAATCAGCTTCCTGTCTGTGAAAGTGAATTAAAGTGAGCAGTGTGTGGCCCCCGAGGGCTTAATGAAAGAGGAGGTTACATGTGGGGAGGATCGATCAGAGGGAGAGAGAGCGGGGGAGGAGACAGAGACGCTCTCTCCTCCTCGCGCTTCACCTCGAGGACGACAAACAGGAGGAGGTGAGACGGAGCGAAGATGGAAGGAAGGAGTGAGAGAAAACCCTGAGAGGAGAGAGAGGCTTTTATTTTGAAATTCTGTCTGAAAATCGCTCTTCAGTGAAAACGAGGATCTGCTTCGTCTGTTGTCCTCTCGAACCTCGGGACGTTTTTGTTTTGATGACGACATCTTGCACGGTGATGTGGCCGGTCCTCGGGGTCGTCATGGCGATGGTCGCCCAGGTGAACGGAGCACGGGTGGTGAGCGGTGAGTTACAAAATAAAGTAAAAACACATGAAAAGTGGTTTATCTCAGTTTGAATCTTCGAGTTTATTCTGGTTCATCAGTTATTTGTCTGTTTAATTTTCACGTTAAAGCTGAACGATAATTGATTTGTTCGTCATTTTACAGATTCGACAGATTTTTGCTTCTTTGTTACCTTAAAGGTGTGAATTCCCTAAATCTAGTCATTGATGTTATTGTGCTGTTTAAGGTTAAAGGTTTTTACCCTTTAAAGAACACGACTGTGCTAATCCTTCGGTGTAATCAATGATCAAACCTACATTTGGGCTGTCCCACATCGAGGTACTTTGAGTGTGATTTAAAGACACTTTGAACCATTGACCTCCACTCAGAACCCTTTAATAATGCGCCGTAACGTTCTGCTCTGGTTGGTTTTCATGTGTTCTGATGTTTGATTGGTTCATGTTTATCTTTCTTTCCTTCATGTTTTCCTTTTTGTGAGAACTCTTATTCTCTGAGCGTCACCACTTCAGCTGCGCTTGGTGCTTCAGTTTCAGCCTCCACCCAACCTCCACCTGTACACTGACTGAACAGACACAGTGAAACGGAAGCGTTGGCCTCGCGCTTTCTGACCTCGTCAGTCATCGGCGCCGCCTCCGGCCAGCCTGACGGTACTGTGGTTGATAGGGCGTGGCGTGGTGCTTTCGGGGGTGGAGGTGGGCTGTGGGCTGTGAAGCGTTACTCTGGGGGGTCTTGGGTCGTCAGCAGGGAACAGATGCCGATGCTTCGGCAGCTCTGAGTGGATCCGACTGTCGTTGTTTGTCAGATAATCTATAAAGTAATAAATCCTGATTGATCGTGTGGTCACATGATGTGAAAACATGAGCTGCAGCTTTTTTTTCGTTGAGTGAAGCACAGCTGATCTCATTCATTCATTTCTTCTGTTCAGTCATTTGTGTTTAATGTTTGGTTTCTTTCATCAGAAATTCACAAACTGTCTGAATTACAGAACGACACTGAGGGAGAGACAGACAGACGGACAGACAGACAGACAGGCAGGCAGGCAGAGATAGAGAGAGACAGACAGACGGACAGGCAGGCAGGCAGAGATAGAGAGAGACAGACAGACGGACAGACAGGCAGGCAGAGATAGAGAGAGACAGACAGACGGACAGGCAGGCAGGCAGAGATAGAGAGAGACAGACAGACGGACAGACAGACAGGCAGGCAGAGATAGAGAGAGACAGACAGACGGACAGACAGACAGGCAGGCAGAGATAGAGAGAGACAGACGGACAGACAGACACAGAGAGAGAGAGAGACAGACAGACAGATACAGAGAGACAGACAGACAGACAGACAGACGGACAGACAGGCAGGCAGAGATAGAGAGAGACAGACAGACAGACAGACACAGAGAGAGAGAGAGACAGACAGACAGATACAGAGAGACAGACAGACAGACGGACAGATACAGAGAGACAGACAGACGGACAGATACAGAGAGACAGACAGACGGACAGACAGACAGAGACAGAGAGAGAGACGGGCAGAGAGAGAGACGGGCAGAGAGAGAGACGGGCTTGCAGTGGACAGATATATGTGGAGCTCTTTAGTGGCTTTAACAGTAAAGTGATGATGGTGCAGAAGAGAATCCAGCTAATCACTTAAAGAAGCTCTGAGGCTTTTTTAACCAGACTGAGTATTAATCACTGCAGCTACTCACTGGACATCTTAAACACACACACACACACACACACACACACACACACACACAGTGTTTCCCTCAGAGTATTGGTTTTATACACAGTTCTGATGTCACTGATGCCGTGATGATGCTGTCAAACATCATGTCGCAATCGGACCACACGATGTTTGTGTTCCCGACCAATCACGGCTCATCTAATCTCACAATCACTCAGGAGTTCAGAGGTCACTGGGAGGCTTGTCCTCGTCCTCGTCCCTCGAGGAAAACGTCAAGCAGGAAGAGGTACTGCTGCCACAGCTCAACCAACTTGTCCTCTCTTTCACTGTCCATCTGACAGCAGCAACCTCAGCATCCCTCCTCCTCCTCCGCCTCCTCACCATGGTCACCTGACTGCGCTCTGGAGAGAGCACCTGATTGGTCAGTGCTCAGGAGCATGTCATGGGAGATGTCACACTAGTCGAGTCAAGACAAAAAAATTCTGACATGCTAATCGCTCGTCGGGGTGTCATTTAGCGTGTCACACTACTTGAGTACTGACGCCCACCTGTCGTTCACGATCGGCCATGACGATGGTCTTTCGTCAGCCACAACAAAATCATCTCAAAATCCGGCTCAACTCGTGGAGTCTGATCCAGTCTCCTGTGTGGAGCTCAAGGGACAACAAAGCTTCCTCATTAGGTTCCTTCTTGGCTGATCACTTTCTAGGTCGGGATTACGGTGGATTGAGCCTCCTCTTTAGGGGGGAAACCTTCTAGTCAGGATCAAGCAGGAGGGTAGTTTCCTGTAGAGATCAAGCTACAAGAAAGCCTCCTCTGTTGGGATCCAGCAAAGAGGAAGTCTCCTCACTGAGGATCAAGGAACAACAAAGCTTCTTAGTTTGGAATTAAGCAAGAAAGGAGCCTCCAAGGTAGAGATCAAGCAAAAGGAAAGGTTCCAAGTCCAGGATCAAGTGGGACGAAAGCTTGTGGTTAAGAGTTAGGGTACATTCATATGTGTCAAGTATGAAGGAAGCTTCCTAGTTATATATCGGGCAAGAGGAAGCGTCCAAGGTAGGAATCAAGGAAGAATAAAGCCTTCTAGTCTGAATCAAGCAGCAAAGGTATTTTTATTGAGGGATCAAGCAGTAAGGAAGGAATGGACAATCTACCCAGTGTGGATACGATGTCTCTGTTTCACTCTCAGGTCAGACGGTGTGTCTAGGTGGTCCAGAGCGTCCCTGCTATAAGATCGCATATTTCCACGACGTGTCGAGTCGTGTTGCCTTCAGGGAGGCACGTCAGGCCTGCGAGATGGATGGAGGGTCGCTGCTCAGCATCGAGAGTCCGGCTGAGCAAAGGGACATCGAAATTTTGCTGCAGGTGAGACGAACACCGGGTCTTCCTCATCTCCTTCCTCCTCCTCTTTCCTGTCATTGTTCTCAACCTCCTCCTTGTATCCAGGAGCTGCGTTCAGGAGCAGTGGGCAGTGCAGGAGGAGGTGCAGGAGCAGGAGGAATAGCAGATGGTGATTTCTGGATTGGTCTGACTCGAGTGGACGCAGTTGATCAGACTCATTCTGAACTCAGCAGCACCTTCACTTCCTGTCCACAACTCTACCACTGGACTGACGGCAGTCTGGCCTCCTTCAGGTGAGCGTGCTGCAACAGGTAATGGACTTGAAACCCTGCAGACATGAACAGGCTGATG
This sequence comes from Chaetodon auriga, assembly GCF_051107435.1. Taxonomy (NCBI): domain Eukaryota; kingdom Metazoa; phylum Chordata; class Actinopteri; order Chaetodontiformes; family Chaetodontidae; genus Chaetodon; species Chaetodon auriga. Next base: position 405,066 of record NC_135094.1, on the reverse strand, counting down.
ACGATCGATGGGTTGAAGTCCCCTATGCTAGATGTGAGTCTCATTTACGTGTTGTTTCCAATGAGCTGTTATGAGGACAGACACACTTTGGTCAAAAGGTTCAGGGCAAAGATTGAGGCTGATGATGATCCACAGCTCAGTGTGTGAAAATTCACCAATTACAACCTGACAATAGCAAGAAAGACCCTAACAAGTGCTGCCATTCTCAGTATGTTCAGGCATGGCAACAATATAAGAGTGACAGGCTTGAGCAAACAGCCAATTACTGGCAATGGTGATGGTGATGTTGGTGATGATGATGACGATGATGATGATATGTAGGAACTGGTATTTTGATGAGCCGTCCTGTGGAGGAGAGGCCTGCGTCGTGATGTACCATCAACCAACTGCACTTCCTGGTCTTGGCGGGGCTTATCTCTACCAGTGGAACGATGACCGATGCAACATGAAGCACAACTTTATCTGCAAGTACGAACCAGGTACCATCAGCCAATCAGCATGTTTGTTAAACAAACCAGGTGCCATCTGCTTGCTCTTCTTCCTTCCCTCCCTCCGTCCTTCCCTCATTCCTTCCTTCCTTCATTCCAGAGAGCCATCTTGTGAAAGAACAGGGAGACACACCTGGAGGACGAGGCACAGGTGAGCAGGAAACTTCTTGAAAGGTTGTAACTTCCATTTATTCCTCATTTGCTCCTAAAAGTAAACTGACAGTTGCACAATGTCTGTTGTTCAAACCAGTAACCATCAGTTCATAGTGGGCGTTCACACAGGGAGTCACGATGCTGCTGGGCGGCAGCGGCCGCTCACTCTCTGAAAGCACCTTTAACGTTTCCTCTGTTGGACACGCTGCGTTTACCTTCGTTAAGTCTCCTGTAAGTGACATCAGAGCCGTGTTGTTTCTGTGGCAGGAGGCAGATGACTGCAGCTCATTAATCAGCATCACATCCTCCATCACCGCTTCTCAGTCACTGAAAGGTTTTGTTTCTCTCATCGTCGTATTAATGAACCGGCTGCAGACTGGCTGTGTTCGTCATTGTCCGGACTTCGCTGGGTTTCCTGAACGAGTCTTTTCATTTGTTGAGTTGTTGTCGTCGTGTTTCACTCTGTATTTATTAATCAACAAACCCTCTGTGTTCGCCTTCGCTCTTTGACACTTTGTGCTGCAGCACAAACATGAACTAGAACAAAAACCAGAGTTGTTGGCACGCCGCCCGTCCACGTGAACAGCTGCACAACAGCAGGTACAATCAGCGGTAACAGCAAACAAACAAACTGAGGTAACTGACCAATAATCCACAGATCGCTAACAGTCTGACAGAAACCGCCTGGCTTCACTGGTCCAGATGATCCAGTCCAGTAAAACGTTTAGTCCAGAACACGAGAAAAATCCTCAGAAACATGTTTGATCATTTCAAACCGACTGACAGACACTAAACTGCCACTCTGGCCTCATCTGTGTGTGTGTGCGTTTGTGTTTGTGTGTCCCCAGAGGCCACAGGTGGAGGTGTGGTCAAACAGTCTGCAGGCAGTGAGGAGGTTCCCCCTCAGGTCACTATGGCGGGAGCTTCAGGTAGTAACACCGCTGACCGCTGACCGCTGACCTGGTCTGTGTGAACTGTCTGACGTCTCTGTCTGTCTCGGTTCAGGCATGTTACTGGTGTACGTCATCATCCCCACAATCCCCCTGCTGCTGCTCATCCTGGTGGCTTCTGGGACCTGTTGTTTCCAGATGCTCAGTGGAAGGTAAGACTGGAGACGAGGCCTCGCGGCGTTCAGAGCGCTCTCGTCCAAAACCAGTTTGTTTCACTCCTTCAGCCAGAGTAACGTTTGGAGTCCAGGTTGGCTCCTCATCAGGTGCAGAAACATCACCTGAACATCAGGTGTTTGTCTTGAGTAGACAGTGAAGTTCATGTTGTGTGTGTGTCTGCGGTATGTTCGTGTAAAATATACATGTAATACGTAGTTATATGTACGTGTAATAGACGTGTAATACTTACTAATGCTAATACGTGTAATAATATGTGTATATAATGTGTACGTGTAATATGTACGTATAATACATATGTATGACATGTATGTGTAATACCTTTAAACAAACACTGTGAACGTCACCAAGTCACACAGAAACAGACGAGAAGCAAACATGACGAGCGACCAAACGAACCAGGAGAACCAAAACAGAAAGAGGAGCAAACTCCTCCCCTGTCCTGAGGACATGAAATTCAGCCGTTCATATGAAAATGTCATTAATGTGGCGATGACAGGCTGAAGGAAGACGTGGAGACAATTACTGAATGTTTCTCCACCTCCTCCTGGTTCCCTATGTTGGATGGATGGATGAATGAATGGATGAAAGGATTGATGGAAGAATGAATGAATGAATGGCTGGAAGAATGGATGAATGAAAGGATGGATGGACGGACTAAAGAATATTAGATGGATGAATGTATGAATGAATAATGAATGGATGATGGATGAATGGATGGATGATGAATGAATGATGAATGGATGAATGATGGATGGATAAATTAATGGTTAGATGGATGGATGAATGAATGTTAGATTTTATTAATTTTATTTAACCTTTATTTAACCAGGCAAGTCATTAAGAACACATTCTTATTTACAATGGCGACCTGGCAAAAGAGCCTTTTGAGCATTCTGAGATGATGAATGGATGAATGGATGGATGAATGTTAGATGGATGAGTGTATGAATGGATAATGGATGGATGAATGAATGGATGGATAAATGAATGGATAATGTATGGATGGATGATGGATGCAGAACAGATGATCTTGTGTCTGAAATTTGTGTGAAGACAAAGAACTACAAATCCCAGCAGGAACAGGCCTGCTGGGAAATCTGCTGAGTGTGTGTGTGTGTGTGTGTGTGTGTGTGTGTGTGTGTGTGTGTGCGCGCGCACACACACACAGTGCTTACTCAGTTATTATGACCGGTCAAACACTCGTTTTGTTAACAAGAGCTGATTTACAGCAGCTTCTGGCCCAGCGCCGTGTGTGTGTGTGTGTGTGTGTGTGTGTGTGTGTGTGTGTGTGTGTATAGCTGGCATCAGTTCAGGTGTTTCTGCTGAATCTGGAGCTTTTCATAGTTGAATGTTTCAGTGAACCTGCAGAGGCTTTGACAACGATGATGATGATGACAATGATAATAATGATGATGATGACGATGATGATGATGACAATGATAATAATGATGATGATGATGACGATGATGATAATAATGATGATGATGATGACGATGATGATAATAATGATGATGATGATGATGATGACGATGATGATGATGACAATGATAATAATGATGATGATGACGATGATGATGATGACAATGATAATAATGATGATGATGATGACGATGATGATAATAATGATGATGATGAGTGTTGGACAGTTGACTTGTTTGTTTGCTTGTTTACATGCTCTCTATCAACATCTGGATAAAATGAACATAGAAGTCATGTGGTAACCATGGTAACAGTGACGATGCTCCCCCCCACAGTACTCCCAGCACCAAGACCGCCGTCGACCAATCAAACCTGTGGATCTCCAGGACGCCCAAACCGGACAGCATGGAGGTCTGATGGCGCTGTGACATCACTGTGACATCACAGCAGCATCGCGCAGAAGGATGACTTCACTTCGCGGCTCAACCAATCATCTTCATCAGGCGTTGTTGACGGACAGGCGGTGCGTTCAGGAGCGGCGGACCTTTGAGGGGACGATGATGTCATCAGAGAACTCTACTGAGCGTTTACTGCAGTAGTTACTGATTACTGAGTACTTCTACTCGATAACTGCACCACTACAGACAAGTACTACACAGTACACACATTACTGCACATGAACACTGACAGTGACGAGTTCACGTTCACTGACTCATTTGCTGAACAGATGCTTCCATCCTGTCTTACCTCCTCCTTTCCTTCCTCATCCTCTTCTTTCCTTCTCTGACTCCTTCCATCCTGTCTTACCTCCTCCTTTCCTTCCTCATCCTCTTCTTTCCTTCTCTGACTCCTTCCATCCTGTCTTATCTCCTCCTTTCCTGACTTCACCCCCTCCACCTCCCCATCCTTTCCTTTCCTCCCTCCTCTTCCTCTGCTCTCCTTCTCGTGCCTCCTTGGCTCCACCTGTCTGTCCCTCTCCTCTGATTGGTCGGTGTGCTCACCTGTGTTGACCTGTGCTTCCTGTGAGTGACGTGACGTCAGTCTGCTTTGATGTTTGATTGGATGTGGGAACGATCAGCAGCTGAGAGGAGGTGAAGCGTCCCTCAGCTCAGTGAGGTGCGTTTGATTTCAGAGCTCAGGAGGGAGGCGGGAGGAGACGAATCTTAAAATGATTATTTGACTTCAAATGAGTTTAAAAGCCAGAAGGACGGCAGATTCATAATCAGCAGTTTGAAGAAATAATTAATCAGCTCGTTAAAATACTAAAATCAGCTCGTTAACTGAAGCTCACTGATTGGACATTTAAATGGTTTCTGCTTCCTGTCGCCATGGGAACGCCTCCCAGTTTGTCATCAGTGGACCGATCAGTCAAACATCAGCTGACCGACACACACACACACACACACACACACACACTCTGCAGTGTGTGTGTGTGTGTGTGTGTGTGTGTGTGTGTGTGTTCTACCTCTGTGTTCTGCGTGTTTTATCATGAATAAAACGCTTTCTGTGACCCGAGTCAACCAATCAGCTGTCTCCGTTTATTTGATTACAACAAAAAAAAAACTTCTGACAAGAGTCACGATTAATTAATCTGAGGAGGAGGAGGAGAGGAACTCTTGAGGAAGACCATGTGATCCAGCTGAAAGCTCCCGCAGAGTTTAATTCAAATATTCGAAGTAGCGTTTGTTTCTGAAGTCGTTCAATGATTCGTCGATGCTCACCACCTGGACTACCAGCGCCTCCTTCTGTCGGAGGTTCTCCAACGTTCTCGCGTGTTCTCAGGTTCAGTTTGTCAGCACAAACCGTCAAACATCAGACCGCCTCTACATCTCCAGCTTCAGGATGCAAAGGCAGAAAGCAGGAGGGCGGGACGTTCTGAGCGTGCTCGGTTCAGATTGTGGTTTCCGGTCAGGTGGTGACGAGCTGAACGCCGTCCGTCTCGTCGCTCGCCTCGCAGCCCTCGGTCACGGCATCGACGGCCACCACCGTCTCTTCCTGTTTGTAAGTCAGGGCGGGCATCATGTCGTCGTCGAACAGGATGGGCGGGGCTTCCTCTGTGGGTGCCGTCCCCACGCCGTGCATGCGCTTCCTGTGCTGCTGCAGGTTCCCGCTGCGGTTGAAGCGGGCGGTACAGAGGTCGCAGGCGAACGGGCGCTCCCCGGTGTGGATGATGACGTGTCTGGCGAGCTGCGAGCGGCACTTCTTGTCTTTGCCGCAGATGTGGCAGATGAAGCTCTGCGGCAGGCGCTCTCCATTGGCGTGGACGACCTCGCGGTGCCTCTTCAGGTGACTCAGGCGCCTGAAGCTGCGGCTGCAGAAGTCGCAGCCATACGGTCGGATCTCGCTGTGGATCAGGGAGTGACTTGCCAGCAGAGACTTGAATTTGAAAACTTTGCCGCAGATTGGACACGGGAACGTCTTGGCCTCCGCCGAGCTCTTCCTGCGTCCGATGCTGTGCGGCGCCTCGTTCACTCTGACCCTCAGGTGAACGCGTATGTGGTGCTGCTTCAGGCAGGTGGCGCGCTGGAAGCTGCGCAGACAGATGCCGCAGCGGTGGGGTTTGTCGCCCGAGTGGATGCGGGAGTGAGCGGCGAGGAGCGCTTCAGATTTCATCCGCTTCCCGCAGACGTCGCAGGCAAACGGCGCCTCGCACTGCCGGTCCTCCTCGCCATTCGCTCGGTTGCAGTGGACCAGGGTTTTATGGCGCTTGAGCTGGTACTGCCGGCCGAATTTGCGTCCGCAGATGTCACAGAGGTGCGGCCGTTCTCCGGTGTGAGTCTGGAAGTGGATGGACAGCTGCGACCTGCATTTGAACTCCTTGCCGCAGAAGTCGCAGAGCAGCGAGCTCGACCGCTGGCTCTCTACGGCGCCGTCGACATGGGTGATCTTCTTGTGGTGCTCGAGGTCATTGGTCCTCATGTAGGCTTTGGGGCAGAGGTCGCAGCGGTGAGGTTTCACCCCCGAGTGGATGACCTCGTGGGTTTTCAGCCGGGACCTGCAGCTGAAGGTTTTCCCACAGACGGCGCACAGCCAGGCCTGAACCTCGCGCTGCTTCTCCAGCTTGGCGACGCCGTTGGGATGTAACCGGTTCAGGTGGTGTTGCAGGTTGTCGCGGCGGTTGAAGCGCAGGTCGCATAGGTGGCAGGCAAACGGCTTCTTCCCCGTGTGGATAAAGGAGTGTCGGGCCAGACTCGACTTGTTCTTCATCACTTTACCGCACACGTCACACATGGTGGTACCGGGCTCCAGCTTCACCACATGAAGAGCTGCATGCTGGGACTCTGAGTCCAACTGAACGTCCTCAAGGGCCGAGGGGCGAGAGTGGACACCTGATGGGGAAACACAGAGAGGACATCAGAGGATAAAGATTTTAAAGATGAATTCAACAAAAGACAAACTTTTCAGAGAAATTCTGAAACTGATTTCTGTCAGAGAGAAAGAAACTGACAGCTGATCCAGGATCAGACCACATGAGACACATGGTCTCAGTCTGTCCTTCAGGTCCTGACCTCTGGACAGAAAAGCTCATCATTCATTGTCTGATCCTCTGAGACGTTTGTGAGAAACTTAATAATAATTATTAATCGTAATCATTCAGAAACTGCTGAAATAAAAAAGCACATGAATAAAAAGAAAAATCAAATGAAACAAAAATAAAATTAAAAAATTGAAATAAAGTAAATGTATTATATAAACGTTCTTTGTTCTCTTCAATCGTGTGAAATCCAAATGAACCTGATGAGCACAGAACCTCTCAGAGCGCTGCTGATAAAACCCACCGAGAACAAAACCAGCACGAGGAGACCAAAGGAGCCTGAGGGTGACGAGGACATCCAGGCCCGGGGCCGGACTCCAAGCAGCAACGCCCTCAGGAGCGACATACAAGAGGAATTCAACCGTTTCAGGATGGACATAAATCGAAGGTTAGAAAGCGCAGCCGTGACTTTGTCTGTAACCACGGCGCCAGGCTGACTGAAGCAGCAACGCGGCGAAGAAATGGAGACGGTTAACGGCGAGTTAGAGGACGCTTCGCTTCAGCCTCTCAAACAACAGAGAGAGAAAATAATGGAACTGGAAGGAGGTCACGCCGTCACAACATCCGCATGTACGCCATCAAAGAAGGGCCCCACAGCTCAGGATGAAAGGTTTCAGGGTCCGTCCTGTTGACTTTCAAAGCTCTCAGAGCGGCCTGGGACAGAACCTGTGAGGGTCCCAGGTGAACCACGAGCTCAGAGACAATCCTCAGACAGAAACAGATTCCAGCCAAGATGAGGATTCAGCCTCGACAGCGGCACCACAGAAGTGTGCGAGGACGCGTTTCAAGAAGGCGGATCTGTTTGACCTTTTCAACAACACTTCAGACAGCCTGCAGGAGAATAACGAGAAAGGACCCGCGTCTTCAGAGAATAAGGAGTGCAGAGGTCAAAGGTTACGGATTGATACACTGAAAATAACGATCAATCGATGGAACGATTTGCTGTCCTCATGAGACTGAAATATGACTTCTGCACAGTGAGGTGGACCATGTGGACAAGACGCTGTCAGGACGAGTCACGACGTCCTCGTCCTCAGACTGTCTTTATCTTTAAAGGGACATTTCCTGCCAGGTGTGGCGGGCGGCATGGAAACTCTTCTGAAAATCTGGATTTCATGTTGTGGGACCGTTTAAGTTTCTCGTTATTGAAAAGGCAACAAAATTTAAGTAACAGAAAAGAAACCGAATAAATACAAATAAAAAAAGAAATAAACAAATAAGAAAATAAACAATTCAACAAAAAACTAGAAAACATTTAACAAAAAGAAAAACAAAGTTTCAAATTTCTAATCAGATTTTTCAGGTGAGACCTGAAGTCTGACGTCCTCACTCACCTCCTTCAGATGGAGTCCAGGTGGGATCACCTGTGTCCTCCTCCACCATGTCCTCCTCCTCCTCCTCCTCCTCCTCCTCCTCCTCCTCCTCCATCTCCTCGTCCCGTTGGTGCTCAGTCACAGGTGTCACTCGGCGGAGGCGGCGCTGAGCTGGACTCCGCCGGGCGCCGTTGGAGCTCCCAGGAGGTGGTCTCCTCTGGGACCTGGACCTGGTCTGGGTGGGTTTGGGGGAGAGTCTGACGGCGGGCTGGACGGTTCTGGTCCTGGTCCGGTTGGTGGTACAGTGCTGCAGTAGAGCACCGCCGTCCGGTCCATCCGGTCTGACGGCGAAACACTGCAGCAGCATCGCAGACGAGCCTGCAGGCAAGAGCGAGGACAGTAAAACCGACGTGAGCCTCAGCCCGTCTCCACAGCCTCCACGAGCTCCAGCATAAAGCTGAAAACCGATCTCGTCACTTCGGCCTTCAACTGGCCGGGACTTCCTGTCACTGGCCTGAAACCACTTCCTTTCCTGCTGTGTGACCAATAAAGTCTCATCTTATCTTAAACTTTGTGCTTTGCCTTCTTTTAACCAGAAGTCTTTTAAACTTATTTTACCTCATTTTACACATTCTGTGATTCTATGAACCCATATTTGAACATTTTACTCTGTGACTTTAAGCATTGTATATTTTTAATATTGTATATTTTTACTTTTGTCCTTATTCTGTCTTACTTTGACGATGAGTATAAAGTGGGTTTAATCTTATTGTCCTTTCACTGTCTTCATGTCCACTCTAGCTGTGTCCCAATTCAGCGGCTGCATCCTTCGGAGGACCCAGCCTTCGCGGTCTCCGGAGGCTGCGTCCTTCGAGGATCCTCCGTCGGCCGCATCAACTATCGGTAAATGGGACGGTCTAGCCTTCAGAGCGTTTCCTGATTGCGTCACGACGTCATAACTTCTTCCCTCCTAACCCGGGAAAAACACACGTACGGGGTGCAGAGATGCACCCGTACAGCTGCTATCGCTTGTAAGAGGCGCGAAATGTAGCCTATTATACAACTTACAAATTGACCTGATGTGAAAATCTTCACAGCTTCAATAAGATATTAGTTGACATGCGAGCTTGTAACATTTGTAAGTGAAGGGTTTTAATAAGTCTAACAGTTAACTGAGCTCCTCATATCAACAGGTCGCCATTATTAAAAAAAAAAAAACAATTGGTGCGCAAAGCATTTTGGGATATGGGAGGCCGTGAAGGATAGTAGCGCTACATCCTCTGAATACAGGGAAAAGGAGGACGCATTTGTCGGCTGCAATTGGAGGATACTTCGAATTTGGACGAATTGGGACAGCCTTCGCGCAGCGTTGTGACGTAATTGGCCTTCAAATCCATCCTGCGAAGGACGCAGCCGCTGAACTGGGACACAGCTGTTGTCTCCTCTTTGTGGTTCATTTCTGTGTTGAGAGAACTTTGAGCTGCGCTTCCTGTTTGAAAGGTGCTTTACAAACAAAGTTTCTCATTATTAAAGAAGCAAACTGATCAGCCTGACAAAACCCAGGACACCCACACACACACACACACCCACACACACACACACCCACACACACACCCACACCCACACACACACACCCACACACCCACACCCACACCCACACACACACACACCCACACCCACACACACCCACACCCACACACACACCCACACACACACACCCACACCCACACACACCCACACCCACACCCACACCCACACACACACACCCACACCCACACCCACCCACACCCACACCCACACCCACACACACACCCACACCCACACCCACACCCACACCCACACACACACACCCACACACACACACCCACACACACACACACACCCACACACACCCACACCCACACACACACACACACCCACACACACACCCACACACACCCACACCCACACACACCCACCCACACCCACACCCACCCACACCCACACACACACACCCACACACACACACACCCACACACCCACACCCACACACACACACCCACACCCACACACACACCCACACACACACCCACACCCACACCCACACACACACCCACACCCACACACACACACACACACACACACCCACACACAGAGGAAATAAATACACTTCAATTAACTCTGAAATTGGTCTGAAGTCAGATCAGCTTCTAAGAGACTGTGAAGGCGACTCCAAGCTGAGCAAACTGATCTGTGGTCAGTCTGTGTGCTCTGCTGCCACCTGCTGTCAGTTCAGCCGGCTGTTAATCAACCTGCTGATTGGACAGGCATTTCTTCTTCTGGTGTTCTGGACCTTCAAACCTTCACAGTCAGAACTCAGAGTCACTGAGTGTGACATCACTTCCTGAGGTGATCATCACCGCTGATGTCCAATCAGAACAAACCTTCAGACAAAGACACTTTGACTTAATGAGAACAAATACAGTATAAAAAATGTCTCCGTGGTAACAACACATCCTGCTTCCACAACTTAAAGCATCATGGGAACTGTAGTTCCAAACAGAATCGACTCTACAGCTGTGCTTTCCTAAAAACAGCAGACTTGTTCTGACACACAAGTCACATGTTTGCAGGTGTGTCTCACCTGTGTGTCTCCAGCTGAGCTGCTGAGTCAGCAGGTCCACCTGGACAGCAGCGTCTCTCCTCTCTGCTGAGTCGCTCTGGCAGCCCACCTCCCTCCTCTCCTCCTCTGGACTCTCCCATTGGCAGCCCACCTCCCTCCTCCTCTCCTCCACCTCTTCCTCCTCCTCCTCCTCTCTCAGCAGGAAGACACAGAGTTGTTCTCCTCCTTCAGGAGGCTCCAGGAGTCCAGACGACATTTTTCAAACAGGACCTGAACACAGACACATCATGTATTCACTCACTCATTCACTCATTTGTTCATTTGTTCACTCACTTGTTCACTCTGTCAATATTCCTTCTTTCATTGAAAATATTCAGACTGGACAGATGTGTGACGTTTAGTCAAACAAAGGGTTCAAATTTATCCCACTTTTTTTCTACTCTTAGAGGCTAACGGGTTAGCTTTAGCTCCATGTTAGCCCTGGATGCTGGATGCGGTCTTGGCCTGAGGAGGATTCTGGTGGTTGATCGTCTCTTCAGCTTCTTTCTGACAAACACGAGCTGTTCGCAGACTGAACATGGCCGACCGCCTTCACTTCACCAACCAAACAGCACACAGGTGTCCTGAGAGGAGGCTCCTCGAGACAAAGTTGCTGGTCTTCTGTCCATCAAGTTACAGTGAGAGGTCGTGCTGCTGCTGCTGCTGCTGCTGCTGCTGATGATGATGATAATGATGATGGTGAGGAGGGGGATGAGGATGAGGATGAGGATGATGAGGAGTGCTCGGCCTCAACCTGCTGCCTGTTACACATTTCAATCTAATGGAGGCGATCAGTGGAGTTTTGACTGTCAGCCTGTTGGCGGACTTCCGGCGTTTTATTTTCCACAAATAAACAAAATCACTGTTCATATAAACCCTGTCTGTCTGCCTGCCTGCCTGCTTGCCTGCCTGCCTGTCTGTCTGTCTGTCTGTCTGCTGGAGGAATCGAAAACTTCCTCTTACCGCTCTCACTAATCTCCGCTCACATGCTAACATTAGCACAGTGCTAACATCAGCTAACTAACGTCCCCACAACCCGACAGATTCAATAGTCGTGTCCGTCTTACCTGCGAGCTGAGCGGGTCACGTAGTGTGAGTGAGGAGGCTCAAATGTTAGGCAGCGATTTAACACAAAAAGCAGATTTAACTCCGGTCAGAAAAACACCAAAACTGCGCCGACACAACAGGCTGCACCGGATACACTTGTCGGGCTTCTTCTCAGCTTCCGACAGGATGTCCGCCGAGGTGCGTTCACGGTGCCCCTACAGGTCAGAACACGCACTGCAACCGACGGTGGAGTTTAAATACATATCAGTAAAACAGTAAGAAACCATCAGGGCTTGAGCTAAAGATTGGTTTAGTAAAGATTAACCTCACAGTTATTATCTCAATAAACTACTCTGTAAAATTTCTGAAAATTTTTGAAAATGTCACAATTTTGTCCAAAACAAAAAGATATTCAGTTTACTGTGATATCAGAAGAATATATATCAATATGAATTTCACAGGAGTACAAGTACAAAGCCTTCACTCACTGTGTCACGTTACCTCGATGAGTTTATTGTGTACATGTATTCTCAGGTGGACCGACTCACAGTCGGGTTCCGGAAAGGATTCGAGTTTACCTGCCACTGCAGTCAGTGTGTCCATCCAACTGCTGCAGTCTGGATAAGACCTTCAGGTCTGCGAGCCAATAGGAAGAAGCGAGTGGTCAGGTATGAGACTCCTCACCTGTTCGTCTTCCACAAAGGAATAAAAGTAAATGTGCTTCAAGGTTTAATTCATCTCCTTTAGTCTCAAAATGAGATTCTGATGAAGATCTGTGTTAAAAATCATCTGTGGCATAAAATCCAGAAAGACGACAGAGTGAAACTGAGTGGATGAACCATCTTCAGTCTGTCAGAACCACCTTTGTACCAACGCTAACATTTTAACATTAACATGTAGCCTGAACATTAGCATTTTAACTTTGCCATGTAGCCTGAACATTAGCATTTTAACTTTGCCATGTAGCCTGAACATTAGCATTTTAACATTAGCATGTAGCCTGAGCATTAGCATTTTAACATTAGCATGTAGCCTGAGCATTAGCATTTTAACATTACTATTTTAGCTTCAGTATTTTATCATTAGCAGAAAGTGAGAAAACAGTGTGATTGACTTAATGCTAAACATTAGTCAGCTAATGTTCAAGGTGATCCGATCATATTTGGTCATGTTTGTTCAGGAAGTAAAAAATATGACAAAACAATTTAATTTCCTTGGACTCTTGACACTTGGACATTTGCAGGAGGCTACTAACACTACTTCCTGGTTGACTCGCAGGCTCTGACTTGAGTTTTGATTGGCTGCCCTACAAACGCACACACAATTGATCATACAGTTTAAGAGTGTATACACATTTTTATTTGTAGTATTTTGGAATCATACAACATAAATAAAAGCTTTCATTACAATAATGTTCTTATCAGCACCAGCGCCACACATTAACAGGGTTCAATCAAAACCACAACCATACACAGCCAGGGTTAGACAACCCAGAGCGGTTTATAACCAGGATGACACCCAACCCAGAGCACGGGTCAGCCGGGTTACAACGAAACCAGAGCATGCGTCAGCTGGGTTATGGCGAGCCCAGAGCATGCGTCAGTGGCGTTAGGTAGCTTTCTGGTCTAATTGTGGCTCTGATGGCGGAACATTAAAATCTTCCGACATGATTGTCTCTCTCTGTGTGCTTCACAAGAACGACGACGACAACATCAACACTGAGAACAACTGAAGGAATAAATATTCTTCTTCCTGCTTCCTCCTGCTTTATTTACATTATTAACAGCTCGCCTCCATCTCTGTCCAAAACCAAAACCACCAACCAGCATCATCCAGCCGAGGAGAACACAAACAGAAGAAAACCTGAAAACACAGAACCTGAAGGGGATCAGGGAAAACATGTGGATTCATTCTGGATTTACCCAAAGGAAAGACGACGATTCTGTTCCAGTTCAAGTCTTTGAATTTGCAGCAGGAAAGATCAAACACCACCGAAGAAGACAGACAAATGGACGGACAGCGGCTCTTAACACAAGCGTCTGTGTGCTGTTACGTATTTTTATGTTTCTCAGGGTTAGGGTTATGTCTCATCTCAGCTCAGGGTCCACTGTAGTTTGTCAAATATTCAGTGAACTGTCATGTTAGCATGTTAGCCTAACCTGTTCGCTAACGGTGCAAACATAATCATAAATAAGCTCCGTTACCTTTCTTATGCTGGGATGTAGTCACTTTAAAGCCAGGGCCCATCTCCCCGCACGCAAAAACTCCACCAAAACTAGCCCCCCCCCCCCCCCCCAATCTTTGCAAGACGTGACATCGCTCATGATTGGTTGAAATAAAATGCTAACAGGTGCAGGATGGATGTCAATTAAAACTCAGTACGATAAAACAACGGACAGTTCTCTAAGCCCGCCCCCTCAGTTGCTGTTGTACCTGTCACTCAGATTTCAACGTTGGTCGCTAGCTAGCTAACTGAGCTAAAGTTATCTCCATTAGTTGGTTCTCCAGCTGACTGTAAAAGTGTCTGACTGCTGCTGTTGCTTTGCATGATTTGTGGACCGTCTGGTGAATCCCGATTTTCTCACACTTGTTGTCATTTTATCATCTCACTGTCGTATGATTGGGTTTCTTGACCTCTAACTTCTGAAGGATGCAGCTGAAAATTAGCCAGCTAGCTGCACATCCACAGAAATGTTAATGAATGTGAATTGTCCTTATAAATAAACAAACGAAATGCACTTGGAGGCTACACCCATGATAATATGCTAACAGAATGAGGCCAATGCTAACAGGTAAACAGTCCAATAATCCTCACGTTAATGATCCTCACATTACTGATCCATGTAGAAGATCATAAATCAATAAAAAAAAAGGTCCGACTGTAAGACCGTTGTTTCATCCTAACATAAGGCTGTTTAACTGCTCACTCAGTTTACATCCCTGAATAATCAAATCGGTCATAAACAGCATGTTTCATCTTTAGCTTTCAGGGTACAAGGCTTTTAGGATGAGGACTAACGGACTAATCTGAGAAACATGTTATCAAACATGAGTTTGTCCACAGCGTGACGTCCTCAACATTAGCATAAAATCTACTTGCACCAGGACAACTCACACAGCTGATGTGCTGGTAGCGAGCAGAGTTTAATTAAGCTAATGATATGCTAACTCCCAGGCTTGGAAGTGACGCAAGGTAGTTAGCCAGACATGCTAACATTAGCAGCATGCATTAGAGCATATAAACAGACTGGTGCTAACTTACTGCATACTGTGTACAATGAACAAAGTGCTGCAGTACCAGCAGACTGCTCACAGTCAAGTACTCAAACTAAACGTCTTCTCTGCGTCACCTGACCGCGTCACCTGACTGTGTCACTCACAAGGTGACGCTTGACAGTCGCTGTTTGGGGGAGGGGCTTAGTGAATGGTCAGTTATCAGGACAGCTGGTGATGCATTCTGTTGACCAATGAACTGATTGATCACAAATCATTTCAGCTCTAATTAAACCTCACAAAGACTCGATGAGCTCTGATGTCACAAAGCTCTGCGGCCAATCAGACGTGACGTTGTTGTTTAAAACCTGATGAAAAGACGAAAATACTCTTAAACTGAACTCATTCAGAGATTTTACTGTTTCATGTGAATTTCTTTTTCTTCTCATCCTCCTGCTAGGTGCCATCGCGCTCTTTAAAGGACCACACCAGTGTTCCCAGTCAGCCCAGTCCATCCTCTGTGTTTACATCACTGTTTTTAAACGTGTCCTCGTAATATGAGAACTTTTGTTTTCTTATGAGATGTTTGATTGCTAAATATTCCAAAAGCTGAAATGTTGTTTGTCTTAAAGCCGCTGCTTTAGTTCGAAGAGGAAACACAAAGACACAGGGATGAAGAGGCGGTGAGTTTGGGTGTGTCGGGACAGGTGAGTTCAGGCAGATCCTTGGAGTCTGTCACCTGAACAGGATGCTCCACTCGGACGTAAAAAATGAACCCGGTGAAGCTTCACGTCTGACGGCGTTTTGGTTCCTTTACTTTACGACAAAAACAATAAAACACGAGAGGTTGAACACGACAGAGTGACGCACGGTGAGAACAGCTGGAGGCCGGCGTGTCAAACAAGGCAGTGCAAAAACATCCTCCTCCTCTTCCTCACTTCACTTCCGTCAGTCCACCCTCCTCTTGCTCCTCTCCTTCAGTCAGTAGTAGACCTCCTCTCCCTCCTCTTCCTCCTGTCAGACTGAGCGCAGCATCATAACGATGAAGAGGAAGATGAAGGAGTGTCTGTCGTTGAGGCTAAGCAGAGTTGAGATACTCCAGAGCGACTTCATAACAGAATTTATACTGTTCCTGTAGAGAGGCACAGAGGTCAGAGGTCACCTTCATCCTTCATCATCACAACAACAACAACAATCTATTCATGACAATAACACTATTGTATATATCATAAAATATAACAAATATTATACATGTATGCAATACTACTCTTTTCATTTGTAAAACATATCATTTTCAATTCAGAGGGATATTTACGAACAAATGTACAGTGTGTACCACATATATGTATAAATATATATAAACAACAACAACAGTAACAATGACTTTGTAGTAAACACTAAAAGTCACAGAAACTAATCGAATAATTAAAAACAGAAGTGAGCAAAATAAAAGCAAAATATGAATTTCAAACAATAATTACACATTGTTTTAATGAAGTATGTGTGTGTGTGTGTGTGTGTGTGTGTGTGTGTGTGTGTGCGTGCGTGCGTGTGCATGCGTGTGTGTGCGTCTCAGTTACCAGCAGGTCCACCATGTTTGGCTTGTTGTTTCTCAGCGTTTTAACAGCGTGGAAAACATCGACGCAGCGCTGCTGTCGCAACATCTCACACACAATACTGATACTGCAGAAAACACCACTGCGACCTCCTCCATTACTGAGGAGGAGGAGAGGAGGAGGAGAGGGGAGAGGGGAGAGGAGGAGAAGAGAAGGAGAGATTCAGAAGAAGTCCAGGCAGGGTGTTTTTTCCACTTGTCACCACTAGATGGAGACAAACCATCACTGATGACAGAGGAGAACCATCAGCTCAGTATTCTTTGTACTTTGTACTGTATCAGCAGTACTACATTGCAGTAGTGACTCTAGTACTACATCCAGTACTGTATTTTGTGAATTCTTACAGGCAGTGGACCACAGTGCGTCCCTCTCCCCCATCGTACTCCTCCTGCCATTTGTCCACCTGGTGAACCAGTTTGAGGAAGGAGCGCTTGGAGACCGGCGTGTCGCGGTACATCGGCCAGCCCAGGAACTGGAACTGCTGCACCATGCGGTACCCGTCCTGTGGCTGGGACACACAGGGAGGACAGGAGGGTCAAAACAAGCTCACCCCAACCGCACCTCAGGTCGGTCAGGGTGAGGAAAAGAAGCACGCCCCGAGGTAAAATCATGTAGGGAAGGAGGAAGAGCTGAAAGGAGGTTAAAATCAAACACACCCTAACCTAAATGTTGACAGGTTGGAAGGCTGTAAGGAAGCAAAGAAGGAAGCACAGAAAGTAACAAAGGAAAGGAAAGAAGGACATAAGCAAGACATAAAGAGATACAAAGTGGAACAAAGGAGTGAGGGGAAAAAGAAAGTGTTAAGTAATGAAAGAATGAGATACAGAGAGGAATGGAAAGTAAAAAAGGATAGAGGGAAGGAGAGGAGGAAGTGAGCAACAAATGTAAGGAGTAAAGAAAGTCTGACGGAAGCAAAGGAGGGAAGGAGAGAAGGAAAGAGAAAGGAATAGGGAAGGCAAGAAGGACTGAAAGGAGGGAAGGAAGCAAAGAAGGGGGTGAGGAAGGAACGGAGGAAGAAGGGAAGGAAAGGAGTACAGGCAGGAACAAAGGAGGTAAGAGAGGTAAACAGAGAGAATGAAGGCGGTGGGGCAAGTGACAGATGGAAGATAAACAGATCCTAACATAAACGTGAGCAGACAGGGAGGAGAAAGGGTTCAAATCAAACGCACCAAAAGCTAAATCTGACCTGCCACAGCGAGGCGGGTGGGGAGGGGGGGTCTGGATCAAACGCAGCTGAAATTTTGTGGGACACGGGGAGGAAATGAAGCACAAATCAAACACCACACAATCTAAACTCAGCCCGATGGGGAGGTGAAGAGGTTTAAATCAAACGCATTCTGATCTAAATTTGGCGAAGCAGGAAAGAAATCGAGGTTTGGATCAAACACAAGCACAGCTGAACGTTAGCAGACAGAAATCAAACACGCTCTGAACACCTGAGGGCGTAAAGGGGGTCGAAATGAAACAACCACAGACCGACAGAGCCGGATTCTGTTCTGCTAGCGCAGCTAACACGTCGACTAACGTCTGATCACAGCTCTAATGAGCAAGAAACACCAGACTGTCGCTAACAAGCTAACGCTGCCTTCTCCTGACTTTAGGCGCTAACAAACTAGTTTTT
Source organism: Chaetodon auriga (assembly GCF_051107435.1). Lineage (NCBI taxonomy): Eukaryota > Metazoa > Chordata > Actinopteri > Chaetodontiformes > Chaetodontidae > Chaetodon > Chaetodon auriga. The sequence goes on along the minus strand of NC_135094.1, from coordinate 386,893 downwards.
TTTTTTTTTTTTCATTTCATCTGACTGTGCACTTCACCCGGCATCCACTAGTGATAGCTAGCATCAGTAGCATCAGCTACTTGAACTTATAGTATGAGATGACTGTGGTCGATATTAGCAATATCAACCACTGGTGCCAGCTAGCATCAACTGGATCTGATGTAACAACCAAGAGCTAAGCTGATGTCAGCTAATGTCAGTGTCACATACAAACTGTGCTCTAGAGCTACAAATCTAATCTTTGTTGCTAACAAGCTAATGTTAACATTGAACAAGCTTGAAAGCTAACATGCTAATAACTTTGGTTTCTCTGTGCACTTTAAAGGCAACAACTCTCAACCACCATGAACATCAATATGTCAATATGACTTCCTATGAAACTCTCAGCTAGCAACAGTTAGCATCAGCTAGCATCAACTGTTGTAGAAATTACAGAAATAAGCATAAATAAAGACAGTATGTGGATATTTTGTTAGGGCCAACAGATACTGTAGTTTGTATAAATGGAAAACCTTCGAGAACACCAACACTCAATGTCTTCTAAACAAACATGGACAACAACCAGCAGCTTAAAGTGTTCAGAAACAGAGACTCAGACTCTACCCATCAAACACTGCACGGTTTTACCTGCTGACTGTCAACACCAGCTGACCCAGTCTGGAACACACCTGGTCCTACTTGGTCTCAACAGTTGTCTCAATCAGATTCATGACGAGATACAGTCCTGATGTGTGATAGTGATAGAAGGGAGGAGGGAGAGTATAAAAGAAACGCACCCTGGCCGTGTTATAGATCCTGAAGATGCGGCTGATGACGTCCTCCTCCAGATCCGCAGAGACAAACTCCACCTGCAGGGAGCCGAGACGATGGAGGCCGTTCTCCGGCCAGTACTGAGGACAGAGCTGAGACACAGACAGACAGACAGACAGACAGACAGGCAGAGAGACAGACAGGCAGACAGACAGACAGGCAGACAGGCAGACAGACAGACAGACAGACAGGCAGACAGACAGACAGGCAGACAGACAGACAGGCAGACAGACAGACAGATTGACTTCCTTCTCTTCATGGAGTCATTTCTTGTCTTTACAACTTACTTTACTGTTTCTCACCACTGTTCCACACACAGCAGGTCAAACAGACGAGATGGACTCAGATTTGACTGAAACGTCTCATTTCTGTATTTATTGTATCATGAACAAGAATTGATTATGATATACAATTGATCGTAATATAGAATTGATTGTAATTGATAACTGACACATAAGACGTGGTTACAGAGGTTCCACTCAGTGTGCATGTGTGTGTTTGTAGATGTGTGTGTGTGTGTGTGTGTGTGTTTGTAGATGTGTGTGTGTGTGTGTGTGTGTGTGTGTGTGTTTGTAGATGTGTGTATGTGTGTGTTTGTAGATATGTGCGTGTGTGTGTTTGTAGATGTGTGTGTGTGTATGTTTACCTGTGCAGGGTCGACATCGTTCAGCATGACGATGGACGTACAGTGATAGTCGAGGACCAGACGCCAGAAGTCTTTCACTGTGTTGGGCAAAGGATGCTGGGTAACGATGAACGCTGACGGCTGTTTGTAACTCTGCAACAGTTAAAACATATATGACCACGCAGCAGGAAATGACATCACACAGACAGACAGAGAAGATCATGTGGTGCAATTGAAAGCTCCAGCACAGCCACTAAATAGACCTGGTGGGGTGTGTGTGTGTGTGTGTGTGTGTGTGTGTGTGTGTGTGTGTCACATACGTCCATCAGCGCAGCGTTGATGTAGTTGGAGCTCTCTCCGTCGATGGTGATGAGGAACGGCAGGCAGCGGTCCGGAGGCAACACATCCATGCAGCGGTTCTTCTCGTGGTTTCTGGGCAACAGAGCGATGCTGCAGTCCTCCACCCGCAGCGTGGGCGTCACCATGTTCAGAGTCTGCGCACGCACACACCAATACATCATCACTACCATCATCACTATGTGAAATAGGTGAAATCAAAGGTGTAAAATTGGTGTTTTCTAGGCGACTTGCTCGCGTTTCTCCTGCAGACGTGATGTTTACTAATAAACTGATGACCCTTGAATGCATCGTGAACTCTGTTAATGAGTTGATGAGTTTACAAACACGAACATGATGAACTTTAATGAACTCATAAATGTCTCTAAAAGGCTCTGAGGCGTCTTTGGTCCTCGTTAAAGACTCATTAACATTTCTACCTGCACACCTGTTGGTTTGGACACGTTCACTCAGCGTCACATTGAAAGCTCACGGATCAATACTTCACCCTGAACTCCTCTTTGATCTGACTGGAGTTGGTCTGAGGATCCAACCGGTTCATCTCGTAGTAAACCGACCGCAGCTGATTGGCTGGAATCGCCGTGTCACCACAGAGACACGCCTCCAAGATGGCGTCATGGATGAAGACGTACTGCTCCTAGTAGACAGAGAGGTTTAAGATGAGCTCACCTCTTCCTCAGCCCTCCTCCTCCTCCTGTCAGCTTTGACTGACAGGAGCAGAAATGTCACTTCATAAATGATTTATGTCAACGCACAGAGGAGGAGGAGGAGGAGGAGGAGGGGGAGGAGGGTGGCCAGAAAAAACAGATGAGTGACATTAAAAGTTAGACAGCGAAGGTCGTCACTGCGTCCGTTTCTGTCACTTCCTGTCAGTCAGCGTCTGATGAACAGTGGTCAGACGTTACTGCAGAGACTCAAACTCTTTGAGACGCTCCGTCGAGTTTAGAAGAGAGAAAAATACAACAACAACAAAACAACAACAACAACAAATCAACAACAACAACAACAACAACAACAAAACATGACAACAAAACGACAATACAAAACAACAAAACAATGACAACAAAACAACAACAAAACAACAACAAAACAACAACAAAACATGACAACAAAACGACAATACAAAACAACAAAACAATGACAACAAAACAACAACAAAACAACAACAAAACAACAACAAAACATGACAACAAAACGACAATACAAAACAGCAAAACAATACAAAACAACAACAACAAAACATGACAACAAAACAACAATACAAAACATGACAACAAAACGACAATACAAAACAACAACAAAACAACAACAACAAAAACAACATACATTAGAAACTGAAAGTCAAAAGTCTGAAAGTTTGTCTTCATTCTGTGTCTCGTCCCTTTGTCTCTGCATCTTTTGACATTTGGACCAAATACAAGCTCATCCACTGTCTCCTCATTGTCTCCTCATTGTCTCCTCAGTGTCTCCTCATTGTCTCCTCAGTGTCTCCTCATTGTCTCCTCAGTGTCTCCTCAGTGTCTCCTCATTGTCTCCTCATTGTCTCCTCAGTGTCTCCTCATTGTCTCCTCAGTGTCTCCTCATTGTCTCCTCATTGTCTCCTCAGTGTCTCCTCATTGTCTCCTCAGTGTCTCCTCATTGTCTCCTCATTGTCTCCTCAGTGTCTCCTCAGTGTCTCCTCAGTGCTGGTATTTTCTGGTAATTTTGGTGGCAGTTTTCTTCCTTGTATGTTGACAAATCTCTTCATATCTGATATCTGCAGACCACCGTGTGTGTGTGTGTGTGTGTGTGTGTGTGTGTGTGTGTGTGTGTGTGTGGGGTATACTGTCTGTATATCATGTTACAATTACAATGAGTCATTTGGCAGACGCTTTTATCCAAAGCGACGTACATATGAGATTTTCATACAACACAAGGTTCTAGAACGTTCTAGTACCCTAACGCAACTTTGTGGTCCAACTGGACAAAGGTGCTACGAAGTAGAGTCAATAGAGTTTTTTTTTCTCTCTCTTTTTTTCTTTTTAATTAAAGAATGTTGTGTGTGTGTGTGTGTGTGTGTGTGTGTGTGCATAATATACTGTGTGTATATCATGTTTATGTGTGTGTGTGTGTGTGTGTGTGTGTGTATACCTCAGTCTGGACCATGTTAACCCTTCGTGCTCTCAGTTCTCGGACACAGTTGTAGATGTCCACCACGCCCTCTCTTTCCGCCATGTCCAGCATGATGTCAATCACTATGAAACAACCTGTGCGGCCCGCCCCCGCACTGACACACAAACACACACACATTTATTTCCATTTAAATAAAACATTGTATTGATAAAGCAGTAACAAAGCTCTGATACGTATCAGTGATGAATATTACGCCGTGTGTACCTGCAGTGGACCACCGTGGGGCCGGCGGTTGGTGGCGTTTTGGCTTTGACGCGGCGGATGAAGCCCAGCAGGCCGGTGGCGTGAAGCGGCACACCGTGATCGGGCCAACCGGTGAAATGAAACTGCCGGATCTCCCTGATCTCTGCCACGCCCCTCTGACATCCAAAGGGAGACTCTGAATTATTGAGCTGTAAAACACACTTCACGTTTACCTGTTGATACATTCAGCTTAATGTAATAAACCAGTGTTAACAGCTTCAGCTTGTCTGCACGGCTTCAAAACCCTTCTTCTCACCAACAAAGCCTGAAATCACCCGTTGAGGAGTTCATAGCACATGTTACCCCACGAGAACACAGCGTTCTCAGACTGCAGGCTGCTTCCTAAAGTCTCTGAGAGCAGAACTGGATCCAGAGCTTTCAGCTGTGAAGCTCCTCTCCTGCTGGCTGAAAACGTTCCTCTTACAGCGAGGGCCGGCTCAGGCTTGCCTTGGACCTGCCCCTAGCTGTGCTGCTATAGGCTTAGACTGCCAGGGGACTTCCCATGAGAGTTTTGTGCTCTCTCCTGTCACTTTCTGCAGAGTCTGGATCTGGATCGGCTCCCGCCCCCCGGCTCCTGCTCAACCCCAGTGCTACAGTTCTTCTATTATCACCTCACCTCCTCACATGTGTGTCACAGTGTGTGTGTGTGTGTGTGTGTGTGTGTGTTGTACCTTCTCCACAGCGAAGGTCCGGATCACGTACTCTGACAGCAGCTGAGTCTCGATCAGCGTCACCTTCATGTCGCCGTAGATCTCTGTGTCGTCCGGCCAGTACTTACAACACTTCACCTGCACACACACACACGCATGTACACACGTGCCCACACACACACACACATGCACTGTTGTGTATTCATTCACATTAAACTCAGGCAGGAATAAATGGACTCATTAATTAAACAGAAACAACAGATGATATTAAAATCTCATTAGAGGCTCCGCCCCCTCCCCCCTGCCCCCCCCATTAACAACTAATTACTGCTGTGCCAATCACACTGTCGCTATGGCAACCAGCGGTAGGGGTGGTGGCTGTGACAGAGAAAGACACAGGGAGATAATCAGCACGATCTATCCCAGAACCCCCCTCTGCGGCTCCCTGGTGCCTTCTGGGTAATGAGAGCTGGGACAGGGAGCACGCCTGCAGGTGTGTGTCTGATCTCAGGTTAAATCCTTCAATTTCACGAGGAAGAGGAGTTGGCTTTTTTCCGTCTCACACGAGGAGCGAACAGCATCGGCTGTGTCAAGCTACCTGAGCTTCATCGCTGAGCTTCGCACTCACTGCTCGTCTTCGTCGCGCTGACCTCATTTCTCACAGCGTACCAGTTGCTGATTTATCATCATATTCCCCAAATTCTGTGGCTGCATGTCAGCAGCCTCTCCAGGCTGGAGCGTTCATCATTCATCAAAGAACGAACGACATCCTGACGCTCCACAGCTGTTTGTCCTGAGGGAGGCGCTACAGGACAGACCGAGGAGTCATCGCAGTGTGAAGACGAGGGATGGGATCAGGCTATTTCATGGAAATCTGATGACGACACTTTAAACATTTCCTGTGTAAAAATCAAACTTTGTGATCCAGCTGATGTCACGTCTGAACTCTGAATTCTGAACAGAAAACTGTCATATGTCAGATCTGAAATAGACTCGATACTCTCTAATATATGAAATCATATCACCAATCATCAATGCATCATACTTCCATACGTACTGTATGTGCATGTGAAATATACTCTGTTGTTATGGACATCTTTAATAAACTGAGGTGGGTCCTGCTGTGATCAAGGCTTCTAAACGTCCAGCGTGCTCAGGTTTGTCACCTGTGCTCTGCTTACAATGCTTCTGTGTAAACGAAGGAGTGAGAGTGTGACACGAAGCACATTTGTGATGTACATTATTAAGTTGTGGTTACTCACGTACGTAAAGTAATGATGTGCGCTCGCTGTGAGTGGCGGCTCGGTACGTCACACACGTGTTCACATGTGATCGAAGTGTTCTTTGAAGCACAAGTATGTTAAAGTGACACACGACTCAAACCAGCGACGCGCTCCAGTTTCCATCCACGTTCTGTTTGAGTTTAGTTTGGGATTTAGGAAAGTTCAATGTGTGATTTACACACACACTAAATGGCGATGTGTGTGCGTTCCTCTGTTTGTGAGGACGTGTGTGTGTAACTTTGCATTGTATGTACGGTGGTTGCAGTCACACACACACACACACACACACACACACACACACACACAGCTGCGTGTGTGTGATGCAGTGGAGAATCAACTTTTCCACAGCAGAGAGATGAAAGAGGAAGCAGAGACGTGACAGATGCACTGTGGGAAATGGAGTCCCAAACTTCATCAAAGAGGAAAAGGCAACCAGATGGCCACAACAATCAGTCCGCGTGTGTGTCTGTGTGTGTGGACTCACCCGCCCCACCTCCACCAGGTTGGTTACCATGACGATGGCGGCAGTGTTCTCCTGCCAAACCATCCGCCAGAAATCGTACACAGTCTCCTGCATGGGACCTGAAACACACACAAAGAAAGACAAAAAAACGCACACACACACACACACACACACACACACACACACACACACACAAACAAACACACACGCACAGAGTAAACTTCATATTAGACAGCAGATCAGCAGGCGACACCAGAGCTGTACATGAATTATAATGACTCCTTTAATTA
>NC_135094.1:342500-372500 GCF_051107435.1 Chaetodon auriga | reverse complement strand
CACACTGTAATACTTCATCAATCCATGAATTCACATTTCACAGGTGACATGAGAGGATTTCCTGTATGGCCTTAAAGCTTCTGCACTTTTTAATCTCACTTCTTTTATATTTATTGTTGGTTGGTGCTTTATAAATAAAGTTTTTCTAATCTTTGTTTTTATTGAACACATTGAAAACATGAAAGTCAAAGAAATCTTTGAAATACTGCAGGACTATTTCAGCTCTGTGGTGTTTATTTACTGAGTATTTATTGATATTATTAATGGTTTTACTGGTTGTTTTCAATACTGAAAACTCCCCACGAGAGGAAACGAGAGAAAAGATCTAAATAAAGTTAAAGTTCAGATGAGGAACATCAGGAAACACGTCACACCTGAGCAGAGCTGACATGTCCAGGTGTGCATGGAAACACGCTGGTCTGAAAACGCCATTCAACAGATGGACGGACGGACGGAGAGAGCGACAGACACACTGGAAGAACTCCTCACCGCTAACTTTCTGCAAATGGAGGGTGAAAATACTGTGTGTGTGTGTGTGTGTGTGTGTGTGTGAGTGAGTGTGTGTACTCAGTATGTATAATGGATTAGGCCTGAGGGCAGCCCACTAGCAGGCAACCAGACCTGAACACACACACACACACACACACACACACACACACACATATAGAAGCTATTCCCTGCTTTGGCCCATTAGCTGGAGGGAAGATCTATAATGTATGTGAGTGTGTGTGTGTTCAGGTAAGTAACATCCATTAGTGAGTTTCTCTGCTGATGAAAATGGGTAAACATGTGGAGTGCGCACACATGCCGCACACACACACACACACACACACACACACACACACACACACACACACACACACACACACACACAATCTGCTCAGAAACTGCTGCTGTTATTGAACGTCACTGGTGTGTTCACTGGTGATTCTCAGCCTCTGATCAGTGCTGAGGTGATCGGTCAATGACTCAATAATCAACAATATCTTAAATAATCAATGGTTTGTTGCTGAATCTCTTCAGGTTTCGGACTGTTAAAAATTAGAAAACATCAGCTTGGGCTCGGCGCAGTTCAACATTTTGGAGACTAAATAATAAACGATGAATCCAGAAACAGATAAATGAGTGATGAGACGCGTCCTCGTGGCGCCGCTGAGGCTGCTGGTTGGTTGATTGTTACTGATGTGTGTTTTCTGATCGATTGATCGAACAGTGACGATAAATCCATCATGAAATGAATCTTGCTCGTGTGTATGTACGATGTTTGTTTGCATGTACGATGTTTGCGTACGATGTTTGTTTGTATGTATGATGTTGGCATACGATGTTTGTTTGTATGTACGATGTTTGTTTGTATGTACGATATTTGCGTACTATGTTTGTTTGTATGTACGATGTTTATTTGTATGTACGATATTTGCGTACGATGTTTGTTTGTATGTACGATGTTTATTTGTGTGTACGATGTTTGCGTACGATGTTTGTTTGTATGCACGATGTTAATTTGTATGTACGATGTTAATTTGTATGTACGATGTTTGCGTACGATGTTTCTTTGTATGTACGATGTTAATTTGTATGTACGATGTTTGCGTATGATGTTTATGTTTGTTTGTATGTACGATGTTTCTTTGTATGTACGATGTTTGCGTACGATGTTTGTTTGTATGTACGATGTTTCTTTGTATGTACGATGTTTGTGTGGAAGCAGGCGCGTCCTCCTCACCTCGTACTCCTCCTTGAAGCCGTAACCTTCGGCACACTTCATCTGCGTGATGTGTTGCAGCAGGTCGGCCACTCGGATGGCCGGGTGCAGCTGACCCGTCTGATAGGGCAACGCCTCCCGCTCTGACTCCCGCTGCTTATAGTGGGACTGGACCAGGCTACTGGTTTCACTGGTCATAGTGTGGCTGTCGTCTAGGGGAGGAGGAGGAGTGAAAGGAAGAACAGAAGACACAATAGGACAATAAACAGGTCAGACAGAGGCTGTAGTCCACAGACAGTGGACAGACAGTCAGAACAGATACAGATATGATGTATGTTCATGTTGGATGGCATGGACCGGACCAGACTGACCTGGGTCACTCGTTTGACACTGATAAGAAATGACCCAGATTAAGGTTTTAGTCTTAATTCTGGGCAGACGCTGTACATACGAAGTCCTTTTTAACTCCGTATTGATCGATTTACACTGAAATTTAGCTGACGCGTTCTGTTTGAGGGAGGTCAAAACGCCTGACAAACGATCAATGATCAGGCTGATCAGACGGATTTCTGCAGGTCAGACATTTTGGGCAGTTTGAGTAGATTGGCGGTCTGATTCGCCAGCATGGCTGCTGTGTACTGTGAAGATGGTCATAAGCAGCAGGTGCCAATTTACACAACACGGCACACTCCTACTTCCTGTGAAGACAGGAAGTGAAAAGACATGAAGTGGATGAGTGACCACCAAGCCCTGATCCACATCCACAGCTAGCCTGTTGTTAACATGACAACACAGATAAATGGCACACATGTGACATCAGATCACATGACTGGAGAGAGGATGTGATTGGTGCTGGTTTCTTTTCACACTGCTGCCATTACTATTGATCACTAATCAATAATCAATCCCAGTTTATTCAGACAGGACCTGGGAGAATCATATGAGTACTAGTCCAGATCCAGTAGAGCATGAACAAGTACTGGCCCAGATCCAGTACAGCATGGTATGAGTACCGGTCCAGATCCAGTAGAACAAGTACCAGTACTGGTCCGGATCCAGTACCACATGGCACGAGTACTGGTCCAGATCCAGTACAGCATAGTATGAGTACTGGTCCAGATGTGGCCCAGGTTCTTGGAGCTGCAGTGTGAAAAGAGCAGAGTTCAGGGTCCTGGAACAAAACAAAGTCTTCGATAAATCGGTTTTACCCTCAAACAAACGTCCAGGACTGTGACCAGAACATTTCAACAAAGACTCTGCAGACAAACCCTCCACTACACTCTCTAACTCTGTTCTTATTGGCTAGCCTGGGGGCTGACTGACCAATCAGAAACTCTCTTTTGCAAACGGCCCAACCAATCATGGCAAGGGTGAGGAGATGGGCAATGTGATGAAGGTGGTGGTTTGTGATTGGAGAGGAAGACGCATGAGACAACCACGACAACAAATACGGCAACCAATCAGAGAAAGAGAGATAGACAGAGCTGAAACCTGATTGGTTCAAGGTGAATGGTGGGAGGGGTTGAGGATTGTGATGTCACAATTTTACATGGGGTAAAAATGAGGCATGGCCACTGAAACTGATGACATCACAGCAGTGATGGGTGTGGCTCCATGCGCCATGGTGACAGACACCCCCCCAGCATAAGTCCCCCCCCTTAGCCCCAGATATAACCACTTACCATTAATGGGCACTTTACACAGAGAAAGATAGAAGAGAAGAAGAGAGAGGAGACAGGGTATAAGCATCAACTTTAGCTTTAGCTTTAGCCTGGACTTAAGCTAGTCTACGGCTAACACACAGCTAGAATGAATCAAACAGGAACTAGCTCCTAGCACTGTAGTAGCTCTATTTGAACTTGTAACTGCTAGCATCAAGTGCCTAAGCTAACCTGGCTAGCATGGCTAACTGTACCCTAAGTGTAGGAATCGTAGCTTCGACTAACGTCAGAACCCCTGGCCCGAAGAGAGTTTAGCTAGCCTGAGGAGAGAGGAGAAACTGGAGTTTTTGTGAAAGTATGCTTGTAGGGTTTGCCTTCACCTGGATATTAAACTAGCCTTGGGTCACATTTAGTGCAGCAGTTAGCGTCTGAGTTAAGCCTGAAGTGCTAACATGGAGTTTTAACACAGATTAGAGAAGTGTGATGTGTTTGTTAGGTCGCGGATACAAAATATGGAATAACAAGAGCATTTTCACCTTCTACGAGCAAAACGAAGATCGACTCTGTGTGTGATTTAATTAAGAGTCGGGAAACAAACGGCGACATCAGCTCAGTGTTTGGACTTCAGATCTGAACTCCAGTCTGATTATTTCGTGAAGCTTTTTGTCTAAATAAACTTTGAACTCTACGTTGAACATAGCGTCCAGTCCACAGATAACACAGTTAACTTTACGCCTTTCTGGACTTCAGACAGCACCATAGCTTTGTGCTTATCTAAACATGTATCTCCACCTCCATAGTGACACTTCAGTGACGTGAAAGCATCAGCCTCCAGCCGGGGAGGCAGCCTGAGCGAAGCTCGACCACATGTTCAGATCTGTTCTTTTCAACTTACTTTGCTTCACTGAACCGACTCAGACAGAGAAAACGATCACGGACAGCGAGTGAGTGCTGAGACGATACTGTAAATAAATACTGAGGACTGAAGCTGATTGGTGTTTTTGGAGCGCTTCAGCTGTGTCACTTCTTCTTCTGTGTGATCAAAGTTAAAGGGCTGATAGTTTGAAAGGTCGATGCAGGGCGAGCTAGCTTAGCACAGCTTTGTACCTTGCTTTTGTATTGAAACTTGTGTTTGCTTGAGTTAGCTTAGCTTCTTGCTCATTTCATGTAAGTAAAGAAATTCTGGAAATCCACAAAGATCTGCGAGATCCAAGAATCACAACCAAGACGTCCAGAGAGTAAAACAAGCAGCTAACAGGCCTGTGAGTGACTGCTGGTTGTGGTTTGATTGACTGTTTTTGGTTGTCCTCCCCCCCGTCCACGTGGGCGTGTTGTGTCCATGCAGAGGTTGGAGGTCACAGACAGACGTGACGTCAACACGACACGCAGGAATGTTGTGGATGCGGGGATGGAGTGAAGCCCACCGTCGTTTCAAAAACAAATAAAAACAAAACAGAAAGATAAATAATGTGAAAAATAAAGTAAATCAAAAACGAAAAATAAAATCGTAACAATAAAAAAAATCAAAAATGCATTGAGAAAAAATTATTTCAAATAAACAACAAAAATGATTAACATTACAAATAAAATGAAACAAATAAATGAAAACATAAATATAAATAAAACCAGAAAAGAGAACTTAAAGCACGAAAACGAAAGTAAAACAAAAACTCTGATTTCTAAAAGATAATCTGTAAAATTAAACAAATGGAACGATTAAAGATGGAGGATTTGAAGAAAAAAAAAAAACTTAAACTCTCCAGACAACAAAAACAAAAAAAGAAAAGAAAAATAAAACAAACAAACAAAAACAAAACCAAAACCCAAGAAATCCAAAGCAGTCGAACGAGAAGCAAGCAGGGATGGATGGAAGCCAAAATATCACTCTCTCTTTCTCATCCTCATCTCTACCCTTTCACCTGTCTCTCTCTTGTCTGGCTCACCTGTCTGTCCACTCCCTGTCTGTCTACTTCCTGTCTGTCTGTGCAGGATATTCTGTCCTACAGAGGAAAGGAGAGAAAAGTGTCTCACCCAGAATGGCCGTCGGTACGAAGGGATCTGTCATCAGGACACATCAGCAGCAGAGAAACAGACGGACAAAGGGAAAAGAAAAGAGGAAGACAGGAAAGTCAGTGTCCTTCGTCTCTCCACATGACCATTTGACTTGGACGAGGCACACTCTGCTGGATTCTGCTAGTCCAGGACCAGATGTAAGCCGGTTCTGGAGCTCATGCCAGCGTTGGCCCAGTGTCGGTACCCGTGCACTCGGACTAACCGTCAGTCCACCAATCATTCTGATTGGACATCAGAGATAATGATCTCCTCAGGAAGTGATGTCACACTGAATGATGTGTTACACGTGTTCAGACTCTGAGGAGGAGGAGGAGTGAGATCTTTGACTCGTACCTCCTCCTGGGCTCTCTGGCTGCCCCCTGCGGAGGCTGCTAAGTGTCTGCTACAGATTCAACAGTTCAAATGGCTCCTAAAAGAGGAGTGAAATGAGTGAGGAGCTCGGTGAGGAGTTCATTGAGGAACTCGGTGTGGAGCTCATTGAGGAGCTCAGTGAGGAGCTCATTGAGGAGCTCCGTGTGGAGCTCATTGAGGAGCTCGGCGTGGAGCTCATTGAGGAGCTCGGCGAGGAGCTCATTGAGGAGCTCCGTGTGGAGCTCATTGAGGAGCTTGGTGAGGAGCTCATTGAGGAGCTCGGCGTGGAGCTCATTGAGGAGCTCGATGTGGAGCTCATTGAGGAGCTCAGTGAGGAGTTCATTGAGTAGCTCGGTGAGGAGCTCATTGAGGAGCTCATTGAGGAGCTCATTGAGGAGCTCAGTGAGGAGTTCATTGAGCAGCTCAGTGAGGAGCTCATTGAGCAGCTCAGTGAGGAGCTCATTGAGGAGCTCGGTGAGGACTGTGTGAACCAATCAAAAGGTGTCTCTGGGTGCAGTGTGAACGTGGACAGGTGTGTGTTACCTGGATAGTAGGAGTTGGGGACGGTGGTGCTGATGGTGTTTGTCTTCAGGGTGAAGGAGGACGGAGACGACACAGCTGGACAGAGACACAACAATAACTCCTTTAATGGAAGTGAAGATTCTCAAACTCACTATTAAAACATGTCTCTGTTGCTCCTTCATCATCATCATCATCATCATCATCATCATCATCACTGAACACACACACACACACACACACACACACACACACACACTCCTGCTGCTGCTCCTCATCATCAGATGATGAAGATTTTCTCACAGAGAGTCTGATAAGAAGAAGCTAAAAGATGAAAATTAAACATGAAGAATAACGTGAAGCAGAAGAAGACATCGTGTCTGCTGGAGGAGCTCAGAGGAGGCGAAAGCCTGAGGGAAGGTCGACTCCTCCGTCCCTCCTCCACGCCTCCCTCATCCCTCCATCATCCAGCTGTGCCCCGTGGCCTCCTCTCTGACAGCTTCATGATGAAACATTTAGTCACATGACCTGCAGACACATCAGCTCTGAACACAAGACGTGTCCAACAAAGACACAGAGACCACTGTGTGTGGAGGACGGGAAGAGACGGGAAGGGACGGGAAGGGACGGGAAGGGACAGGAAGAGATGGGAAGAGACAGGAAGAGACGGGAAGAGACGGAAAGAGACAGGAAGAGATGGAAAGAGACAGGAAGAGACAGGAAGAGACGGAAAGAGACGGAAAGAGACAGGAAGAGACGGGAAGGGACAGAAAGAGACATGAAAAGACTGGAAGAGATGGGAAGAGACAGGAAGAGACGGAAAGGGACGGGAAGAGATGGGAAGAGACAGGAAGAGACGGGAAGAGACAGAAAGAGACAGGAAGAGACAGGAAGAGACGGGAAGGGACAAGAAGAGATGGAAAGAGACAGGAAGAGACAGGAAGGGACAGGAAGGGACATGAAGAGGCGGGAAGGGACAGAAAGAGACATGAAAAGACAGGAAGAGACAGGAAGGGACGGAAAGAGAAAGGAAGAGACAGGAAGGGACGGGAAGAGACGGGAAGAGACGGGAAGGGACAGAAAGAGACATGAAAAGACAGGAAGAGACAGGAAGAGACGGGAAAGGACAGAAAGAGACATGAAAAAACAGGAAGAGACAGGAAGGGACGGAAAGAGACAGGAAGAGATAGGAAGAGACAGAACGGGACAGGAAGAGACAGGAAGAGACGGAAAGAGACAGGAAGGGACAGGAAGAGACGGAAAGAGACAGGAAGAGACAGGAAGGGACAGGAAGAGACAGGAAGAGACGGAAAGAGACAGGAAGAGATGGAAAGAGACAGGAAGAGACAGGAAGGGACAGGAAGGGACATGAAGGGATGGAAAAAGACAGGAAGAGACAGGAAGAGACGGAAAGAGACAGGAAGAGACAGGAAGAGACAGGAAGGGACAGGAAGAGACGGAAAGAGACAGGAAGAGATGGAAAGAGACAAGAAGAGACAGGAAGAGACGGAAAGAGACAGGAAGAGACAGGAAGGGACAGGAAGGGACATGAAGAGACGGGAAGAGATGGAAAGAGACAGGAGAGACAGGAAGAGATGGGAAGGGACAGAAAGAGACATGAAAAGACAGGAAGAGAGAGGAAGGGACGGAAAGAGATGGAAAGAGACAGGAAGAGACAGGAAGGGACAGGAAGAGACAGGAAGGGACAGGAAGAGACAGGAAGAGACGGAAAGAGACAGGAAGAGACAGGAAGGGACAGGAAGGGACATGAAGGGACGGGAAGGGACGGAAAGAGACTGAAAGAGACAGGAAGGGACAGGAAGGGACATGAAGAGGCGGGAAGGGACAGAAAGAGACATGAAAAGACAGGAAGAGACAGGAAGGGACGGAAAGAGACAGGAAGAGACAGGAAGGGATAGAACGGGACAGGAAGAGACAGGAAGAGACGGAAAGAGACAGGAAGAGACAGGAAGGGACAGGAAGAGACAGGAAGGGACAGGAAGAGACAGGAAGAGACGGAAAGAGACAGGAAGAGACAGGAAGGGACAGGAAGGGACATGAAGGGACGGGAAGGGACAGAAAGAGACATGAAAAGACAGGAAGAGACAGGAAGGGACGGAAAGAGACAGGAAGAGACAGGAAGGGACGGGAAGAGACAGGAAGAGACAGGAAGAGACAGGAAGAGACGGAAAGAGACAGGAAGAGATGGAAAGAGACAGGAAGAGACAGGAAGGGACAGGAAGGGACAGGAAGAGACGGAAAGAGACAGGAAGAGATGGAAAGAGACAAGAAGAGACAGGAAGAGACGGAAAGAGACAGGAAGAGACAGGAAGGGACAGGAAGGGACATGAAGAGACGGGAAGAGATGGAAAGAGACAGGAGAGACAGGAAGAGATGGGAAGGGACAGAAAGAGACATGAAAAGACAGGAAGAGAGAGGAAGGGACGGAAAGAGATGGAAAGAGACAGGAAGAGACAGGAAGGGACAGGAAGAGACAGGAAGGGACAGGAAGAGACAGGAAGAGACGGAAAGAGACAGGAAGAGACAGGAAGGGACAGGAAGGGACATGAAGGGACGGGAAGGGACGGAAAGAGACTGAAAGAGACAGGAAGGGACAGGAAGGGACATGAAGAGGCGGGAAGGGACAGAAAGAGACATGAAAAGACAGGAAGAGACAGGAAGGGACGGAAAGAGACAGGAAGAGACAGGAAGGGATAGAACGGGACAGGAAGAGACAGGAAGAGACGGAAAGAGACAGGAAGAGACAGGAAGGGACAGGAAGAGACAGGAAGGGACAGGAAGAGACAGGAAGAGACGGAAAGAGACAGGAAGAGACAGGAAGGGACAGGAAGGGACATGAAGGGACGGGAAGGGACAGAAAGAGACATGAAAAGACAGGAAGAGACAGGAAGGGACGGAAAGAGACAGGAAGAGACAGGAAGGGACGGGAAGAGACAGGAAGAGACAGGAAGAGACAGGAAGAGACGGAAAGAGACAGGAAGAGATGGAAAGAGACAGGAAGAGACAGGAAGGGACAGGAAGGGACATGAAGAGGCGGGAAGGGACAGAAAGAGACATGAAAAGACAGGAAGAGACAGGAAGGGACGGAAAGAGACAGGAAGAGACAGGAAGGGACGGGAAGAGACAGGAAGAGACGGGAAGGGACAGAAAGAGACATGAAAAGACAGGAAGAGACAGGAAGAGACGGAAAGAGACAGGAAGAGATGGAAAGAGACAGGAAGAGACAGGAAGGGACAGGAAGGGACATGAAGAGGCGGGAAGGGACAGAAAGAGACATGAAAAGACAGGAAGAGACAGGAAGGGACGGAAAGAGACAGGAAGAGACAGGAAGGGACGGGAAGAGACAGGAAGAGACGGGAAGGGACAGAAAGAGACATGAAAAGACAGGAAGAGACAGGAAGAGACGGGAAAGGACAGAAAGAGACATGAAAAAACAGGAAGAGACAGGAAGGGACGGAAAGAGACAGGAAGAGATAGGAAGAGACAGAACGGGACAGGAAGAGACGGAAAGAGACAGGAAGAGACAGGAAGGGACAGGAAGAGACAGGAAGAGACGGAAAGAGACAGGAAGAGACAGGAAGGGACAGGAAGGGACATGAAGGGACGGAAAAAGACAGGAAGAGACAGGAAGAGACAGGAAGGGACAGGAAGAGACAGGAAGAGACGGAAAGAGACAGGAAGAGATGGAAAGAGACAAGAAGAGACAGGAAGAGACGGAAAGAGACAGGAAGAGACAGGAAGGGACATGAAGAGACGGGAAGAGATGGAAAGAGACAGGAGAGACAGGAAGAGATGGGAAGGGACAGAAAGAGACATGAAAAGACAGGAAGAGAGAGGAAGGGACGGAAAGAGATGGAAAGAGACAGGAAGAGACAGAAAGAGACATGAAGAGACGGAAAGAGACTGAAAGAGACTGAAAGAGACAGACAGACACATGAGATTCTTTATTGATCAGTGCTGTTGATGCAACATTAAAAACAGACTGAAAGATGGACAGATGGATGAGGACAATGTCTCCTTGTTTCCTCTTGTCTTCTCATATGCCTCATGGTCTGTTTTCTGGTGTTCTGTCCTCTTTCGTCTCATCTTTCTTTTATGTCTCCCCTCTTTCTCATTGACCTTCATCATCTTTGTCTCATCTCGTTCTGTCTCAGATCCGTTGTCTCATCTGTTGTCTCTCATCTTGTCTCATTCAATTCAACAACATAAGGTGTGTGCTTATGTATTTTTGTGTGTGTGTGTGTGTTTGTGTCGCGGTGCACTCACTGCGTCCGTTCAGTGTGTGCGTGTGTGTGTCCACCATTGTTGTGTGTTGGGAGTTGTTGACCATCAGAGTCATTTCCTGTCTGGAGCTCAGAGTTTCCTTCCTCTTCTTCGCCAACTTCCTGCAGAGACAGAACAAAGCAGCTCAGGCTGTGATGTGTATTTGGGCAGTTAAGGCGGTATCAATGTGATATAAGTGGTAATAGTGAGGTTTTTAAGGTGGCACTTCTCCTTTAAGGTGGTACAGGAGTTGTGTTTTTCTGATAAGGTTATAAAGGAGGATTTTAAGGCGGCGTGACGGCTGAACGAGCTGAACGTAAACCGAGCCGTAAAGATGGACGTGTCCTCTCGCTCAGTTCTTTTTGTCCTGTTTTTTGTCCTTTAGTTCCACAGTTCAGGTCAAATTTAAGGTGGACTGGGCCCCTCGCTGCCTGTTGGTGGTGATGGTGTTACAGGGTGGGGGGGCTCATTTCTACAAAGGCTGCAGAACATTAAATATGTCTTTAGAAACAGCTTCACTGTCAGAATATTCAGACCTCATCAATCAAACGACAGCATTGATCAATTAATCGATTGTCGATCGGCAGAAAATGATCCACAAACTTCAGTCTTTTTTAACGTTCGGAGGATTTGACGTTTGTCTCCGGTCTGTTTCGTCTCTCTCTGCCTCTCCTCGTGTTTATTTCTGATGTCTTCTGATCTTTTCTTTTCATTCCGTCTCTGCCGTCTTTTCTTCTTCTCCTCGTCTCTATCTTTAAACATGTCCACCGTCTCTTAATCTGTTTATTGAACTGAACCACAGCACAGGAAAAAATAACATCTTTAAAAACATCCTTTCATCCTCTCGTCCATGCATCTACCATCATCTGTTTCCACACACACACACACACACACACACACACACACACACACACAGAAAAACACTGTCCGTTTGCAGAGCTCGACGTATTTTCTATCTTTCTATTCTGAGTGTGTGAATAAAAAAGCCTCCATTTGTCCAATTACTCACACACACACACACACACACACACACACACACACACACACACAGAGTGGAAAGTTTAACCCTGACCTGAAAATGGAACTAGGAAAAAATGTTGAAATATATAAATAAATATAAAAAACAGGCTTTTAAACTGGAAAGTAAGACATCAGTGAAAGCAGCTCTCACTCTGTGTGTGTGTGTGTGTGTGTGTGTGTGTGTGTGTGTGTGTGTGTTGGGGTTAACATGGAGGACGGTGAAAGCGCCCCGAGGCGAGGCTGCCCTCCTCCCCCTCATGTCACCTATTTCTTCTTCTGTGGTTCAGTCAGACAGTAAAAACCTGCAGCATTTCTTCTTCTCTGATTCAGACCTGAACACACAAACTCTACATCCACAACACAACCTCTTCCTCTGCTGCACAAACTGCTGCTGTCTGCGTCTGCCCATGAGGAAACATGCAGTGTGTCTAGATCCTTCTGTTTCAACACGATTCAGATCCAACTAGAATATAGTCTGAGGAGAGGAGACAATTAAAGAGACGATAAACGACCACAGAGAGACGACAACCCACGACAAAGAGACAACAAACCACTACAAAGAGACGAAAAATGACCAAACGTCCACAAAGAGACGACAAACCACTACAAAGAGACTAAAAAACAACCACAGAGACTAAAAACCCACGACAAGAGACTAAAAAACGACCACAGAAAGACGACAAACCACTACAACGAGACTAAAAACGACCAAACAACCACAGAGAGAAGACAAACCACTGCAAAGAGACAACAAACCACTACAAAGAGATGAAAAACGACCAAACGTCCACAAAGAGACGACAAACCACTACAAAGAGACGAAAAACGACCAAATGTCCACAAAGAGACGACAAACCACTACAAAGAGACGAAAAACGACCAAACGTCCACAAAGAGACGACAAACCACTACAAAGAGACGAAAAACGACCAAATGTCCACAAAGAGACGACAAACCACTACAACGAGACTAAAAACAACCAAACAACCACAGAGAGAAGACAAACCACTGCAAAGAGACAACAAACCACTACAAAGAGATGAAAAACGACCAAACGTCCACAAAGAGACGACAAACCACTACAAAGAGACGAAAAACGACCAAATGTCCACAAAGAGACGACAAACCACTACAAAGAGACGAAAAACGACCAAACGTCCACAAAGAGACGACAAACCACTACAAAGAGACGAAAAACGACCAAATGTCCACAAAGAGACGACAAACCACTACAAAGAGATGAAAAACGACCAAACGTCCACAAAGAGACGACAAACCACTACAAAGAGACGAAAAACGACCAAACGTCCACAAAGAGACGACAAACCACTGCAAAGAGACAACAAACCACTACAAAGAGACGAAAAAACAACCACAGAGACTAAAAACCCACGACAAGAGACTAAAAAACAACCACAGAGAGACGACAAACCACCACAGAGAGACTAAAAAACGACCATAAAGAGACTAAAAACGACCACAAAGACACAAAAAAACAACCCCAACGAGACGACAAACGACCACAAAGAGACAAGAACGACTACAAAGACAAGCGCAGACAAACTTTTTTGACTGAATTGTCTCTTCACTGTTAGTTGAAAAGGTTTTTGTCAAGTTTTCTCAGCAGACTTCAGTATTTCTATCTTTTCAAACTGTATCTTCTGTCCGTGTGTTTGAGGCTCTCTCATTTTCCTGCAGAGTCGAGCCAACCTCTCTAAATCCAATCAGCTGTCCTGACCTTTGACCTCTGCACTGACACACACTCTGAAGAGATGAGTGAATAGAGCGAGCAGGAGAGAACCTCACTCTACCAAGAAGACACTGCAGCAAAACAGCCTCTCTGCGTTTTCATATCTGGTTTCAATGGAAACTGACTCTGTGTGTGTGTGTATGTGTCATGACATCATCAGCGAGGTGTTGGGGATGATTGATTTAGCAACACTTAACAATAACACACACACACAGATGCATGTCAAGGCTAATCTACGCTAATCTAATGAGCAACAGGACAATGCTGTTAGTGATAATGGATGTCAGAGTGTGTGTGTGTGTGTGTGTGTGTGTGTGTGTGTGTGTGCCTCTCCTTGTAACGATCATTTGATCAGACAGGTTTATTACAGCCGGCTAATTCTATTAACCCTGCTCCACTGCACACCTCTCTCTCTCTCTCTCTCTCTCTCTCTCTCTCACACACACACACACACACACACACACACACACACACACACGCACACACACACACACACACACACGCACACACACACACAGCAGTAGATCACAGCAGTCTTTCAGCCTCCTTTAGGATCTCTGACTGTCAGGGTTTGATCGACTCTGATCAAGCTGATCGACCTGTGATCATTTATTCAGCTTCTCTTTTTTCTGATATTTGAGTGGAAGTGTGTGTAAACACACACACTGGACCAGCTTAATGTGTGTGTGTCGATGGAAAGCACACAAACTTACATGCAAACATGACGAACACACACACACACACACACACACACACACACACACACACACACACACACACACAGAGTGACCTGAGGAGGAGTGTGTGAGCACTTCCTGTCTCCCTGAGGAGGCGTTGGTTGGAGATAATTCAGCTGTAACCTGGAGGGAAACTCAGGTTTCTCTTCTCCATCTCACACATTTATTGATCAAAAAGCCGAGTTTCACTATTTTTATTTTCACTTTTCACATCAGTGTTTGGAACAGGAAACAGAAGCATCCACTCGGTGTTGAGCCAATCAGGAGGAAGAAACTGGAGGCGTGTTGAGTCCAGTCGAGCGATGGTGAAATGAACTCAAATCTTTTTTCAGACACGGCGGGCGAACGTGAAGCCGAGGCCGATGAACGCCGAGGACGCCGCGAGCTAACTGCAGCGAAGCAACGCTGAACGGACGGACGGACGGACGCCACAGAGGACGGCGAGTCTTCTGCGGCGTGAAACACGTGAACACCAACGCGGTGCCGGACCCGGGGCCAGGTTCATGTTTAGGGTCAGAGGTCAAAGGTCAAAGGTGAAGTTGAGGTGAAGGGTAAAATCTTTGCTCCGTTTATTGTATTATAGAGCAGACGTCACTTTAAATATGGCAGAATTAGCCAAGAGGCTAGCTTTGATCTGCAGTCGCTCGCTGGCCAGACGTGAACGTGATGACATGACATCAAACAAACACCAACAACAGCAAACAAACAAACAAAAACATACACCAGCAGGAAGAAACAGAGGGACGAAGCTCCTTCACCAAAGGACAGACAGACGCAGGGACGGTTCTGAGACGGCAGTAACACCAAGGACGGCCGAGCGGCATTCAGGTTCTGCATTGACACGGTTTGCTAAACGATGAAGACGCGCCGGCCGTCCTTCGCTGTCCAGAGAAAGGCCGGCGGTCCATCCCAACGAACGGGCAGATTGACGAAGCAGATTCTCCCAGTTTGTTCTTGTAATCTGAGAGGAAGGATTTCACAGATCAGACTACATCTACAAGACTGATGGGCGTCCGAGTCCAGGATGTGACCGTGGTCAACATCAGTTCCTCATCAAAGGTCTCCGTGGTTTCTGATGTGATGAATGCAAGGCGTTCGTTTTTTTGATTAATCGGGTTAGTTGGTTGCACAACGTTCGGTGTGACAGGATTCGTTAAAAAGTAGACTTGTAACAGGTACGCCAGCTGAATGACAAACGGTTCAAATAATGTGTGTGTCGGCAAACCTTCGACCACACGTGTGCTACCTGCTGCATGTGCACAAATTCAGGGATTAAGGTTAGGTTCAGGGGTTTAGGTTCAGGGGTCAGGGGTTTAGATCAGGAGGTTCAGGGGTCAGGGGTTTAGGTTCAGGGGTCAGGAGGTTCAGGGGTCAGGGGTTTAGATCAGGAGGTTCAGGGGTCAGGGGTTTAGGTTCAGGGGTCAGGAGGTTCAGGGGTCAGGGGTTTAGATCAGGAGGTTCAGGGGTCAGGGGTTTAGGTTCAGGGGTCAGGAGGTTCAGGGGTCAGGGGTTTAGATCAGGAGGTTCAGGGGTCAGGGGTTTAGGTTCAGGGGTCAGGGGTTTAGATCAGGAGGTTCAGGGGTCAGGGGTTTAGGTTCAGGGGTTTAGGTTCAGGGGTCAGGAGGTTCAGGGGTCAGGGGTTTAGGTTCAGGGGTCAGGGGTCACAGATTAAAGGATAAGCAGGAATGCAGGCAGGTGCACACTTGGAGCCTTTCAGGTGTTTCAGGTGTTGAGGTTTAATGTTAAGGTGAAGGTGAAGGTCACAGGTGAGAGGTCAGAGGTCAAACAGGTTACTCACAGGTAGTAAGTGTAGGAGTGATAATTTCTTCGTCTGAGTGGTGGGGGCGGAGCAGAGGGAGGGATGGAATGGAGGGAAAGAAAAACAGAAAAACAGAAAAAGGAAAAACAACAGATTAATGTCTCAGAGAGAAAAACAGAACAGATGAGTTAAATCATTGTGTGTGGAGGTGGAGGAGTGGAGAGTGGTGATTGGCCGGTACGAGGAGTCCATCAGAGTGTGAGGGGGAGGGCAAACATCTGATTGGAGGTGAACATGTGAACAGAAGAGACCTTGAGGACCAATGGCGTACCTGAGTCCGTGTTAGCAGGTACACCTGCGCAGATTTTAGCCTCCGAGTAAGTTTAGAATTTCTGTCTGATCGGTTTGAGGTTTGATCCGATCGATCACCTGATCAATCGATAATCTGTCAGCTGAGACGCTGAGCAGCTCCACTGTCTCCTCTAAAGCTTCTGTTCTTCTTCGTCTGTTTCAGCAGATCCAGGCTTCACGCTTTCTGTCCAGGCTCGTTAAACTGAGCGATGGGATGTTCTTCATGACTGAGCTCAGAGCTGCTGCTCTTATTCTGGACTGTGTTCTATTCAGAGGTGTTCCTAATATTCTGACCCCTGATGGAAATGAACAGGATGAAACCTTCAAACAGAGACCTGAGCTCTGACATCGTACAGGTGTACCTAACAAACTATTGACCGCTTCATTATCAGTGAATCAGCTCAGTAAGGACGACGGTCCAATCAGTGATCAGCGATCATTCAGGGATTTTATGGATCTGTTGGTTTCAGATCCACTGATTCACGTTCAGAATGTCTCGTCCTGGTTTTGTTCTTGACGTGACGCTCAGCGACCGACAGAGCGCTGCGAACTCACCACATACATGTACTCAAATACTGCACTTCACTACAAGTTCAAGGTACTTTTACTTTACTTGAATGTTTCAATTTTCTGCTTCGACGATGACTCTGATCCTGAACAGCCTGTTTGAAACATCAATCAAGCCACGATCAATCATCAGTCATCAGTCATCGATCTGTTCACTGACAGCAGCTTCATGTGTTCATCTCCTTCATCCTTCATGTGTTCACAGAGTGGTGAACTCTCTCCATCCTCTGTGATCGACTGAGTCTTTCCAGGACGCCCCTTTCATACCCAACCATGATCCTCTCACCTGTGACCAATCAGCCTGTTTACCTGTGGACTGTTCCAAACAGGTGTTTTTGGAGCGTTCCACATCGTTCAGTCTGTGAAACGTGTTGCTGCATCAGATTCACAATAAGAGATATTTACAGAAATCACTGAGGCTGATTTGCCTCCACAGAATGAGTCAGTCCTTCAGTCAAACACGTCGGGACTCTCGTTACCTGAGAACGACTCCGTCACAGGTGGAGCCTTCACTGCATGCTCCACCTGTAGCAACAAAAAACTAGTTGTGAGCGGTGGAAGGTTAGTGTGTCTGATCAGCCTGCAGCCAGCCAGAGCTGAAACGTCCCGCTTCCTGTCTCCACCCTGCTGCTGTAATGAGTCTGACCTCTGTCTGCTGGCAGAGCGGAAATCAAACGCACCCCGTCAACATTAAACAGCTCATTAGAGACCGAACAGCCGCCTCTCTCTCTAATATCTGTTACAGAGATCAGAGCTCGATCGACCCGACAGACGAGTCCGACTGAAACTCACCACGCTGCACCAGCACACACGCTCACACACACACACACGCTCGCTCTTTTCATAAATGTGTGTGTGTGTGTAGCCTGGAGCCATTCTGCTCGAGGCGACTGAAGAAAAACAAAGAATAAAACGCTCTTTCATCTAAATTTCTCTCTTATCGTCGGCGTTCTCCAAACACACAAGCATTTCTCTGTGTGTTTAAGTGTGTGTGTGTGTGTGTGTGTGTGTGTGTGTGTGCGCGCGTGTGTGTGTGTCCCAGTGGGGGTGTGTGTTTGATGTCGGAGAATAAAGTCGGTCCACATATAGTTTAATGCTGATTACTGCTGCAATCTGCTCCATTATTCATCCTCATCATCCTCACTGTCACTGTGCGTGTGTGTGTGTGTGTGTGTGTGTGTGTGTGTGTGGACATGAGTGTGTTTTGATGGACCTTCATTTATACACATTTACTTTAAATAATAGCAGTACTACAGTATAAGTACTACAGTACCTACAGGCTCTCACTTCGGGGGTTCTGCTCGAATGAATGAATGAATGAATGAATGAATGAATGAATTACCAGCATTAACCAGTTTTAACCAGTATTAACCAGTAACTAACATTAACTACTACTGAAAACTTTGATGACAGCTGGTTAAATACCACCAGCTGTTATTAACTATGAAATGCTGCAGGCTGCAGATGAGCAGGTGCAGGTTCTTCTTCTGGTGTCCTGGTCACCACACGCAGGTGCTGAGTGACATTAACGACAATCATTAGCTCTGACTCACGATACCCGACGACGAGGAGTCAAACGAAGATGGCGGTCAGGTGGAGGAGAATCATGGCGGACGTTAATCGATCGGAATTAACATTAAAACCCATCATGTGGACCAGGTCCCCAGGTCATGTGACAAAGCAACACACTCTGAGTGTGTGTGTGTGTGTGTGTGTGTGTGTGTGTGTGTGTGAGATATTCTTACCGTTTCTTCATCAGCAGGATGACGCCGAGGAAGATGATGATGAAGAGCAGGACGCCGGCGATGGATCCAGCGATCTTCACTGTGTGATCTGAGGGTTTCTCCTGTTCTGGTTCTGGGTTTCTGGTCGCAGCTCCTGAAAACATGAACCAGCATTAATGATCTGAAACCACCATCACCTGAAGTACTACGATCAATTACTGTTCAAATACTATGAAATACTACCAACTTCTTTGACCATTTAGGCCAGTTTTGGTTGGTTCTGGTTTCCCGGTTGCACCAATGATCCAGATCTATAACATTAACCACTGTTACCATTAACGACCCCTTTGTCACCGTTAACGACCCCTTCGTCACCGTTAACGACCCCTTCGTCACCGTTAACGACCCCTTCGTCACCGTTAACGACCCCTTCGTCACTGTCAACAACCATTAACGACCCCTTCATCACCGTTAACGACCCCTTCGTCACCGTTAACGACCCCTTTGTCATCAACAACAATTAACTTGCGGGAGCTTCAACTATGTACCTGTGAAATATTATTGATTACTATTGATTACCTGTAATACGAGTAAATACTATTGAGAACTACAATTAACATAAACTGTGACTTTGTGTTAGTGAAACCATTAACTGACATTAACCGACGACCTTTGACCTTTGAACGTTTCCATTCATTTGTTGAGTATCTGTAAATAAAACGCAGTCAATACTATTTACCTTTAACTACCATTAATTACTGTTTGTTAATAATCCATTAAAACTCTGGACGTACATTCATCTACTTAGAAATTCAACTGTCACAAGAACCTTGAAGTAACATGAACTCACGTTAACGTCTACGAACTGTTGAACTCTTTGTATCAATCCTGAACCGTTGACTCATTTTTTAATTAGTCGACATTAATTAACCATCAGTTCATCGCTGACAGCAAACATGCTAACGTACTCAAAATGTTAGCAACCATTAGCCGTCCTGTCTCATGGAGTGTGAGACATTATGGACGTGGCTAACAACACAAATCAGCTGTGACGGAACAAAACAGAACGAAGCGTTTTGTGATGAAGGCGAGCGAACCGACAAAGAGGAGGCCGAGGAAGAGGAGGCCGAGGAAGAGGAGGCGAAGCCCGAGTGTGACGGACGAACAGTCCTTCTGACTGCATGATGAGAAGGACATTACCTCCACCACGTGTGTGTCACCGTGTGTGCGTGTGTGTGTGTGTGTGGGTGTCACCGTGTGTGTGTGTCACTGTGCGTATGTGTGTGTCACTGTGTGTGTGTGTGTGTGTGTGTGTGTGTGTGTGTCTGTGTGTGTGTGTGTGTGTCTGTCGAGGTGTAATATCCTTCCATTTGATGAGAAACGTTCAGGACGAGACGTCTCTGTAATAAATGTGTGTGTCAATTCAGACCTCCAACACTTTCCCATTCAGAGCCTGACAAGAGCCATCAGTCACTGTGTGTGTGTGTGTGTGTGTGTGTGTGAGAGACGCTGTGTGTGTGTGTGTGTGTGTGTGTGTGTGTGAGAGACGCTGTGTGTGTGTGTGTGTGTGTGTGTGTGTGTGAGAGACGCTGTGTGTGTGTGTGTGTGTGTGTGTGTGAGACGCTGTGTGTGTGTGTGTGTGTGTGTGAGACGCTGTGTGTGTGTGTGTGTGTGTGTGTGTGTGAGAGACGCTGTGTGTGTGTGTGTGTGTGTGTGAGAGACGCTGTGTGTGTGTGTGTGTGTGTGTGTGTGTGTGTGAGAGACGCTGTGTGTGTGTGTGTGTGTGTGTGAGAGACGCTGTGTGTGTGTGTGTGTGTGTGTGTGAGAGACGCTGTGTGTGTGTGTGTGTGTGTGTGTGTGAGAGACGCTGTGTGTGTGTGTGTGTGAGTGTGTGTGTGAGAGAGACGCTGTGTGTGTGTGTGTGTGAGTGTGTGTGTGTGAGACGCTGTGTGTGTGTGTGTGTGTGTGTGAGACGCTGTGTGTGTGTGTGTGTGTGTGTGTGTGTGTGAGAGACGCTGTGTGTGTGTGTGTGTGTGTGAGAGACGCTGTGTGTGTGTGTGTGTGAGTGTGTGTGTGTGAGACGCTGTGTGTGTGTGTGTGTGTGTGTGAGACGCTGTGTGTGTGTGTGTGTGTGTGAGACGCTCTGTGTGTGTGTGTGTGTGTGTGTGTGTGAGACGCTGTGTGTGTGTGTGTGTGTGTGTGTGTGTGTGTGTGTGTGAGACGCTGTGTGTGTGTGTGTGTGTGTGTGTGTGTGTGTGAGAGACGCTGTGTGTGTGTGTGTGTGAGACGCTGTGTGTGTGTGTGTGTGAGACGCTGTGTGTGTGTGTGTGTGTGAGAGACGCTGTGTGTGTGTGTGTGTGTGAGACGCTGTGTGTGTGTGTGTGTGTGTGTGTGTGAGACGCTGTGTGTGTGTGTGTGTGTGTGTGTGTGAGACGCTGTGTGTGTGTGTGTGTGAGACGCTGTGTGTGTGTGTGTGTGTGTGTGTGAGACGCTGTGTGTGTGTGTGTGTGTGTGTGTGTGTGTGTGTGTGTGTGTGAGACGCTGTGTGTGTGTGTGTGTGTGAGACACTGTGAGTGTGTGTGTGTGTGTGTGTGTGTGTGTGCGTGTGTGTGTGTGTGCGTGTAGTTAAACTGGTTATGATGGAGATGGGAATCTAGGAACATGTCTCTCCTGTTCTCTATCTCCAGTTCTGTTCTTCACTGGAACATATCCAGTCAAACCAGTAACAGAACTGGGACAGAAAGAAACCAGTCTGACCAGTTTAGTCCTCTGGAGGTCTGAGCCAGTCCAGTGAGCCTAAAAATATAACCAGTCTAACCAGTGAAGTTTGACTCTGGTCTGGAACAGAACCAGTACAGAAACCAGTCTGGCCAGTTCTACATCTGTAAAAGACCTGGATAGAAACCAGTCCAGATCAGAACAAAGACCAGCTGGACCAGTTCAATCCCAACCCTGGCCCAGTTTAGTTCTACACTAGACTTTAACAGAAGTGACAGGGAACCAGTTTGACTAGCTCTGCCCCAGTGAAATTCTCCACTGGTCTGCAGAGGAACCAGCTGCAGTGAAGCAAACTGGTTTCCAGTAAAATCAATCTGCACTTTTCTTTATGTTCTGTTTTCGTCTCTTCAAGGTCAGACGAGCTCGACGATCAGCAGCCACCTCTCTTTATCGTTTCATCACACACACACACACACACACACACAGACACACACACACACACACACACACACAGACAGACACAGACACACACACACACACACACACAGACACACACACACAGACACACACACACACACACACACACACAGACAGACACACACACACACACACACACACATAGACAGACACACACACACAGACACACACACACACAGACAGACACAGACACACAGACACACACACACACACACACACACACACACACAGACACACACACACACACACACACACACACACACACACACACACACAGACAGACACAGACACACAGACACAGACACACACACACACACACACACAGACACACACACACACACACACACACACAGACACAGACACACACACACACACACACACAGACAGACACAGACACACAGACACACACACACACACACACACACACAGACACACACACAGACACACACACACACACACACACACACACACACACACACACACAGACATCAGCCCCTTGGAGGCAGAGAGCTGCTGTTTTCAGTTTAAAGGCTCTCAGAACACTGCTTTGAAGAATTTATCTGTGTGTGTGTGTGTGTGTGTGTGTTTCTTTGTGTGTGTGTGTGTGTGTGTGTGTGTGTGTGTGTTTCTTTGTGTGTCTGTGTGTGCGTGTGTGTGTGTTTCTTTGTGTGTCTGTGTGCGTGTGTGTGTGAGTGTTTCTTTGTGTGTGTGTTTCTTTGTGTGTGTGTGTTTCTTGTGTGTGTGTGTGTTTCTTTGTGTGTGTGTGTGTGTGTGTGTGCGTGTGTGTGTTTCTTTGTGTGTGTGTGTGTGTGTGTGTGTGTGTGTGTGTGTGAGAAAGTGTGTGTGTTTCTTGTGTGTGAGTGTTTCTTTGTGTGTGTGTGTGTGTGTGTGTGTGTGTGTCACAGCGGGCCATAGAGAAACTGTTTTATGTGAAAGTGAAGCTGTTTTTGGCTTCAGGGCTTCAGCCAGTCACGCTGAGTGGGAGGTGTGTATGTGTATGTGTGTGTGTATTAATGTTTGTGTATACAGGGCGAACAGCTGTTTGAGTGTGTTTGAGGCCCCCCCCCCCCCCCACACACACACACATACACACCATCATGTCGTATATGTGCGTACAAGCAGTTGGTGGAAAGTTTCAACCTTCAGGCTGGTAAATATTTAAATGTAATTTTCTGTGAACTGTGTGTGTGTGTGAGTGTGTGTGTGTGTGTGTGTGTGTGTGTGTGTGTGTGTGCGTGTGTGTTTCTTTGTGTGTGTGTGTGTGTGTGTGTGTGTGTGTGTGTGCGTGTGTGTGTGTGTGTGTGTCCCACCTGTTCTGTTTTCTGTTGAACATTAAGGACAGGAGGCTGACACACACACACACACACACACACACACACACACACACACACACATCCTAATCCCCAACCATCCTTTTGTTCATTGTCAGACTTAATCCACAAACACACACACACACACACACACACACACACACACACACACACAGTACAGTACAGTAGCACCTCCTGTTAGCTGCTCCTGTTAGCTGCTCCTGTTAGCTGCTCCTGTTAGTGTTACTGTACACATGTGATCCACAGCTGCTCGTGAAGGTCATTAAGCTGGTTTAGTGTCACATTTTGACCTCACCTCATCTTCTTCATCAGGCAGACTGAACATCATAATAGGAGCTGCTAGGAGATTAATTTCTGTGTATTTCTGTGTGTTTCTGTAAGTTTGGTCTGACCTGTGAGCTGCTTGTCGCCAGCCGCCGGTGCGATGCGAATGTATGGCGTGGTGAGCTGGGTGACGATTATAGCAGCTGTTCATCCAAGAAGGCATGCAGAGAGATGGACAGACAGGCAGAGAGAGACAGACAGGCAGAGAGAGACAGACAGGCAGAGAGAGACAGACAGGCAGGGAGAGACAGACAGGCAGGGAGAGACAGGCTGTAGCAGTGGTTTATACAGGAGCAGAAGTATTAGTATCATGCAGCATCATCCTGCTCTCCTGAAGGGAATCATCAGCCTTCACTGACTCAACACCTCACATATATCAGTGTATACACGTACATGAACAGTATATACATGTACATGTACACAGTATATACATACTGTACACATGTATGTGTATACGCACGTACATGTGTACAGTAAGCGGACACACAGCGTGTGGCCTTAAGCTTGGTTTACGCTTCTGCGTCGCGGCGACGCCGTACCTACGCCGTCGACGCAGACCCCTACGCGGACCCTACGCTGTAGCCTGACGCGCACCTCCAAAAAATCCTGACTACGCGTCGCGTCGACGCGCAGTGACGTGAACGTCGAGGACTCTGATTGGTCCGTTCAGAACGTAATTTTCGGT
Source organism: Chaetodon auriga (assembly GCF_051107435.1). Classification (NCBI taxonomy): domain Eukaryota; kingdom Metazoa; phylum Chordata; class Actinopteri; order Chaetodontiformes; family Chaetodontidae; genus Chaetodon; species Chaetodon auriga. Next base: position 348,464 of record NC_135094.1, on the reverse strand, counting down.
TCAGTCGCAGCCCTATGGTCGCAGCACAACAACACCGCCATTTTCAAAGTTTCTGTGGTGAGAGCTACAAGAAAAACTGGACCAAGCCGAAGAAAGAATTATCGAGGAGGTACGCAAGTACGACCACCTCTACAACTCCTCTTCGCGGCAGCAAGAGCCCCCCGAAACCATACAAAGACACAGCCGCACCCCCCTAGCGGCTTGGCGGTGAATTGCGGAACAACGCGTTCCCTCGACGCAGAACTACGAATGCTCAGTGACGGCGTAGGGTGTACGCCGTAGGTACGGCGTCGCCGCGACGCAGAAGCGTAAACCAAGCTTTACTGTCAGGTGATACCAACGATCTAAACACGACACTGTCATTAATGATGTTTGTCAATCATTAATTATCTCTTAATATCTCTGTGGCTCAGGAGGCAGAGCGGCCGTCCACCGATCAGGAGGTCGGCTGTTCGATCCCTGGCCTCGGCAGTCCACGTGCCGAAGTGTCGTTGGGCAAGATCCCGAACCCCTGAACGGCCCTGATGCTGCGCCATCGTGTGTGAGTTGATTTGTACGCCGCTTTGGATCAAATGTGACAGTCATTGAAACGATGTCACAGCTCTGACGAGGTCACACGACTTCACTTCTGAGCACTGTTTTCGTGTCAGTGGCTGACGGATGAAACGACCCCGACAGGAGAGCACGTTCAGTTCATGTTTTAGTCCCAGAAACAGACCTGGAAGAGAAGCTCGTCAACCAGCTGATCAATTGATCAATCATCAGACATTAGTAATCCAACAGGCAGAGGGAGCCGAGCGAGGAGCCGTTCAACGTCAGCAGCAGCTGATCAGGAAGCATCTTCAGGTGAGAACAGGTGATTGGCCGCTGACACCAGGCTCTCTACCACGCGTACTTACCTGCGTCCTACACGTGTCACTGGAGGACACCACCAGAGGACGCCAGAGACGCCAGATGCTACAGAACCTTGCATGATGTAAACAACAACCATGGCGTCGCTGGAGGAGGTTACTGATACCGACAGGTCAGATGTTTTATCAGAGCCTTCAATCAAGCTCCTCTCGTTCTGTCAGCGCCTTGACAAGAAATGCCGCCACACCACACAGAGCACCTGAGAGTCTGACAGCAGGCGTCTGCTGCCAACCGGACTGAGCTGAGTTCACCGTGTCACCACCAGGTGTGATGAAGACTACACACTCTGCATGTGGTTTACACAGAAAAACACATACTGCACACTGCATACTGCATATGTGTGTGCGTGTGTGTGTGTGTGTGTGTGTGGGTGTGTGTGTGCGTGTGTGTGTGTGTGTGCGTGTGTGTGTGTGTGTGTGTGTGTGTGTGTGTGTGTGCGCGTGTGCGTGTGAGAGCTACAGAATGAACTCCGAGTCGTTGAGCTTGAATCTGTGTGTTTTGTTTGTCCAGTTAACATTCAGCTGACGTTCGGCTCTCCTTTACATTCAAATCAGCTCTGCTCGCTGTTAGCGCTGCAAGGCACCGTGGGTGAGGAGGGGGAGGAGAACCCCCCCTTGGGAGAGCTGGATGGCTTGTGCAGCATGACTGACAGGTGCCAGGGGACTGGCAGAGCCAATCAGCATCTGGTGTCGTTAGCCACCAGAACTGTGCTCCAATAAAAGCTGATTAAAGCCAGAACAGTCAATTACTGAGTGTGTGTGTGTGTGTGTGTGTGTGTGTGTGTGTGTGTGTGCGTGTGTGTGCGTGTGTGCATGTGTGTGCGTCTGTGTTTGTGTGATAATCCTGGATGTTCACCAGGGGAGATAACACTGTTTTAACTTGTTTAGCTGCAGCACTAAACAGCTGTCTGGACCCATAGAGTTCCAGTCATTAGCCTTGTGTTGGCCTAGCATTAGCATAGCATAGAGTTCAATGTGTGTTTTATGTATGTGATGTGTCTGTCTGTCTGTCTGCAGAGGACATCAGGTCATCCTGTCACTGGAGGAAAGACTCACAGAGTGGACAGGTGTCATGGGCGAGCAGCCATCTGTGAGCCATTATACTTCTGGATGGGACCGGTGTGCTAACCATTAGCCTAGCGCTCCGGCAGCTAACTGCCATCTGCGTCTCATTACGCAGCACTGACTGGCTAGCTAGCGGCTAATGTAACAGCGAATCCAGTCCAGCAGTTAGCAGACTTCAAGAGAGACTCAGCAGAGACCAGAAACTGGGTCCAACTGGCTAATGATCCTAACTGCTATCAAATGCAAATAAAATGTACTCTCCACTTTTCAAAATAAAATGCTGTGGAATATTTTTCAAAGTAAAATGTTCTGGACTACTCACTAAATTAGAATGGCACCCAGCTGTTTAAATGTACTATGGCCTTTCAAAATAAAATTACTTTGAAAAATAGAACTGAGATGAAACATTAAAATAGACTCCTTTCAAAATAAAATGCATGGACATCTTACCTTTGGTGGCCACACGCACACAGTCGATCTTTGTCTCCTGTTGGACAGACAGAAGCAAATTAGTTTCCCGTCAACACAAACGTCGACATATTAGCTGTCACGTCTGCCAACTTCTCCAGAAATACACACTGGCACTGACACACACACACACACACACACACACACACACACACACACACACACACGCCGTAAACAGAGCGGACAGAAGGAAAATGGCTCTGGATCAGTGCCTGTGCTGGCATTTAACAAGCAAGACGCACACACACACACACACACACACACACACACACACACACACACACACACACACACAGTGAAACAGGTTTTGGTGAAAGGCGAGAGAGAACATCTTGTGTCTTTCTGGTTTTAACAAACGGAGGACAAATTAACCACAAGAGCTCATGAATATTCATATTCACACAGACACACACACAGACACACACACAGACACACACACAGACACACACACAGTGGCGACAGTAGAAAGCCCGACTGTCACTGAATTATTCAACATACACACACACACACACACACACACACACACACACCAATTAAACCTCCCAGCGTCAATAATTAACACACCGTCTCTGTGTGTGTCACATTGAACAATTATCGTTTTTACACACATGCACAGACACACAAACACACACACAAGCCCCAGTACAGCCGATTAGCCCTATATACAGTCCTATTACAGTGCGTGTATGTGTGAGTGTGTGTGTGTGAGTGTGTGTGTGTGTGTGTGTGTGTGTGTGTGTGTGTGTGTGTGTGTGAATTTCTCCACCTGGGGCTTTACTGGGAGTTCCCACATTCATACTGGTGATCATGGATCCCAGATCTGATCCACATCATCAGCTGTTTGTAAATAGACTCTTCCAATCCTACTGACCCGCTTTAACAGAGCCAGCATTCACACATTCACACATTCACCCACTCACACATTCACACACTCATACATTCACCCACTCACACATTCACCCATTCACACATTCATACATTCAACCACTCACACATTCATACTTTCACCCACTCACACATTCACCCATTCACCCATTCACACATTCATACATTCACCCACTCACACATTCACACAGTCATACATTCACCCACTCACACATTCACCCATTCATACATTCAACCACTCACACATTCACCCATTCACACATTCACCCACTCACACACTCATACATTCACCCACTCACACATTCATACATTCATCTACTCACACATTCATACATTCAACCACTCGCACATTCACCCATTCACCCACTCACACATTCACACATTCACACATTCACCCACTCACACATTCACATTCACCCACTCACACATTCATACATTCAGCCACTCACACATTCATACATTCACACATTCACCTATTCACACAGTGGTGGCTCTGTGACACCTGCAGAGGCCGGCCTCCACCTGCTCCACCTCCTGAGCTGCAGCCACAGGGTCATACCTGTCCTACGTGTTTGTCTGAGTCCCCTGTGGACAGGCGGACAGGTGGACTCACCCCGTTAGCAGTGCTGACAGCCTGGTAGTAGATCCCATAACTCTTATGAGGCAGCAGGGGAGCGTTCCAATAACCACTGTAGGTCCTGTTATCGCCTGCGTACACACATAGAAAATACACACACACACACACACATAATTAGTACAACAATTCACTAACTACCCAGCTGACAGACTAGCGTCGCATTTAGCCCGCTAACTAACTACCCAGCTGACAGACTAGTGTAGCATTTAGCCCGCTAACTAACTACCCAGCTGACAGACTAGTGTAGCATTTAGCCCGCTAACTAGCTAGCAGTGTGTGAGCCACTGACCGACACAGAAGGGCACCGGCGCTCTCAGCTCGCTCATCGGCAGCTCTGCACTGAAGTAATACTGAGAGTCGAACAGCGTGGCGTTCTGGAAGTGAATGGGCACCGGGTAGCAGCGCAGGATCTCTGCAGTACCTCTCCTCTGCCTGCGGGGGCGCTCCTCCTCCACCACCACCTGGTACTTACTGTACACACACACACACACACACACACATACAAACACACACACACACACACACACACAGGTTAAATGGTCATGTTTGGTTTTCTGACAGCGTGTGTGTGTTAGCATGTTTTCGGAGTGTTTTTAGCGTATCTTTAGCATGTTTTCAGTGTGTTTTCAGCGTGTTTTCAGCATGTTTTCAGAGTGATTTTAGCATGTTTTCAGTGTGTTTTCAAAGTGTTTTTAGCGTGTTTTCAGCGTATTTTCAGTGTGTTTTCAGCATGTTTTCAGCGTGTTTTCAGCGTGTTTTCAGCGTGTTTTCAGCATGTTTTCAGTGTGTTTTCAGTGTGTTTCCAGTGTGCTTTCAGCGTGTTTTCAGCATGTTATCAGTGTTTTTTGTGTGTTTTTAGCATGTTTCTTAACTCGCTACAGAACTCCTTTGAGATTTTGGAGAATCCGAGCTTTGAGTTTCTGGCTGACATTGTTGGAGACATCAGTGGACTCCTGTTCTGTCTCTCCTTCTCGTCCATCTGTTGGTTCATTATTCAGCTCTGCTGAAAGGTCAGCTCCGCCTCTCCTCCATCACTCTCTCCTCCACCTTTATTAACTCTCTGTGTCTTTCTAACAGTCTGACATTAAGCTGATAATTCACATTGTCCCGTCTGTGCAGGTGTTCAGTCCTAAATGTGGGCAAAAGACACGAAGACAGAAAACAAATGAGTGGAAATGAGTCTGAGCTCCTGAACGAAAGACAAAGACAGATGAGCAGAGGAAGCTCAAAGCTTGTTACTGCTGAGGTTTAAACCTTCCTGACGACTTCTGTGATGGAGCTTCATGAAAATTTCAGGGTGTTGAGCAAAATGAGCAGAAACTCTAGATTCAAATTTCATGGCAACTGTAAACACTGAAACACTCCCGACTGTAAGAACAGTCTTTAAAATCTTCAGACTGTAAATCACACTGACAGTCAGTCACTGCAGACGCTTTGATCCAAAGCCACGTTCATATGAACTCACACACCGACGGCGCAGCAGGGTTCAGTATCTTGCCGAAGGACACTTCGGCATGTGGACTGCCGAGGCCAGGGATCGAACCACCGACCTCCTGATTGGTGGACGACCGCTCTACCTCCTGAGCCACAGCTGTCCCATGAACATGACTGAGTCAACACAGACTCAAATTTCTAAAAGTGTCGACTCTCCGTAAATCTTCTGGAGACTTTCAGACTCGACTCACTCACTCGACTCAAACACTCGACTGACTCGCCTGAACAACAACTTAATGAAACCTCTTCAGGCTCTTTGAGAGCTCGACGGTGTGTATTGTGTTTCCACCAGCAGGTGTCAGAGCTCACACAGACCTGTGGTTCACAGGAGCACAGAGCGGCACCTGAACGCAGCACAGCCAGTTCAATGTCCTGAGGGACGCTGGAAACAATAGTTGTGTTTGTCACAGGAAGTAGATTCAGGACAGAAGTCATACATCACAACACACACACACACACACACACACACACACACACACACACACACACAGGGTGTGGACAGCG
>NC_135094.1:325000-330000 GCF_051107435.1 Chaetodon auriga | reverse complement strand
GAGAGAGAGAGAGAGAGAGAGGAGGATGGGGGAGGATAGAAGGATGAGGAGGAGGAGGAGGAGGAGGAGGAGGAGGAGGAGGAGGAAGAGGAGGAGGGAGATGAAAATCAGTGATGGATGATTCATGTCGTCTCCTCTGAACAGAAACAGGACTCAAACACAGACGTGTCTCCGATCAGCACCTGGATCGTCTCAGGTGTCTCAGGTGTCAGTGAAGCGTATTGATACTGTTATTGATCGATGCTGTTTTTGTCATCGGAGCGATTGGCGCTCTGATCAATCAGACAGAGCTGGAGGTGTGAACTCGTTCTTATCTTTGGTTTTTCTTGACATCTTTCTGGAAAACTCTTTGAAAGAATCTAGAAGCAGAGCTGGTTAACTGAGCTGCTGGTCACCATTCAGACCAGTAAGTCTCCCTCAGCGGCGGACAGGAACCCGTTTGACGATCCATCCGGTGACCGACATTCAGCTCAGCTACTCGCTCAGTGCTCTTCATCTGTGTGTGGGTCATTTTCCCCTCAGCTTTGACTGCAGACACACTGAGCACCTGTCAGGCTGTGACCTGGCTGCTCCTCCTCTCTTTTAAAAAACCTCCCTCTCTCGTAAAGAGGAGTTTTTCCTCCTGCTGCTTTTATCAGCTCACTGTGATTCTTTTCTGTGGAGGCGCAGGACGTCAAACATGTTGTTGCTATCATGCTAACACCAACAAAAGACAGACGCTAACATGCTAACACCAACAAAAGACAGACGCTAACATGCTAACACCAACGAAAGATAGATGCTTACATGCTAACACCAACAAAAGACAGATACTAACATGCTAACACCAACGAAAGATAGATGCTAACATGCTAACACCAACAAAAGACATACACCAACATGCTAACACCAACAAAAGACAGACGCTAACATGCTAAGACAAACAAAAGATAGACGCTTACATGCTACCACCAACAAAAGACAGACACTAACATGCTAACACCAACAAAAGACATATGCTAACATGCTAACACCAACAAAAGACAGACGCTAACATGCTAACACCAACAAAAAGGCCTAATGTGAACAGAGGTGACAACAGTTAAAGCCATGAGGAGAAGAAGAGCCTGTTAGCAGCTCCTGTTAGCTGCTCCTGCTAGCTGTTCCTGCTCCTGTTAGCAGCCTGTTAGCAGCTCCTGTTAGCCCTGTAAAGACTCTTCTTTGGTTTCTCAGAGGATTTCTGGAGGTTTATTCTGATTGGACATCAGAGATAACGATCTCCTCAGGAAGTGATGTCACACTGAATGACGTGTTTCATGTGTTCAGAATCTGAGGAGGAGGAGTGAGATCTTTGACTTCACCTTTTGAATTCAGCTCCTGCAGCATCTTTACCTCCTCCACAGCCTCCTCATCTGTCTGACGATGATGATGATGATGATGAAGACTCGTATTGATTTTGTATTTTCACTGTTGCGTTCAGACAAACTGGACAAGAAGCTTGTGGAAACAGACAAACTGAGCGAGACAGAAGCTCAGAGTCCAGACAGAGAAATGACAAATATACAGAAAGAGAAGCAAACGCACTAAAAGTGAGAGAAGATGGACGGACGAGCAGAGCGTGAACATCAGAGGTGAAAAGAGAGGGAGAGAGGGAGGGGGAGGGAGGGGGGAGAGAGAGAGAGAGGGGGAAAGAAAGAGAGGGAGAGGGAGGGAGAGACGGGGAGAGAGAGAGGGAGAGAGAGGGAGAGAGAGAGTGGGAGGGGGAGGGAGAGGGAGAGGGGGAGAGAGAAAGAGGGGGAGGGAGAGGGAGAGACGGGGAGAGAGAGAGGGAGAGAGAGGGAGAGAGAGAGTGGGAGGGGGAGGGAGAGGGAGAGGGGGAGAGAGAAAGAGGGGGAGGGAGTAAAATATTCATCTGATATTTTCTGAAAGCCTCGACAAACACCACACACTCTTTAATGGATGTTAACACACACAAGAAATGTTTTTATTTCTATGACCAATACTGAGCTCTGAGAGTGTGTGTGTGTGTGTGTGTGTGTGTGTGTGAGTGAGTGAGAGTGTGTGTGTTATTACTCACATTGTGGGGACTGGCTGTACTTGTGGGGACAAAATGCATGGTTGGTTAAAATAAAATTAAGATTAGGATTAAGATTAAGATTAAGGTTAAGGTTAGGGTTATTAAGATTAAGATTAAGATTAAAATTAAGGTTAGGTTAAGATTAAGATTAGAATTAAAATTAAGGTTAGGTTAAGATTAAGATTAAGATTAAGATTTAGGTTAGGTTAAGAATGAATGTAAATCTGTATAATGTCCCCAAAAGTGAGAAAACCTAACGTGTGTGTGCGTGCATGTGTGTGTGTGTGTGTGTGTGTGTGTGTGTGTGTGTGTCTGTCAGTCACTGAAAAAGGGTCATTGATTTGGATTGATTATTGAAATACGATCAGCTGACTGTGATGATCAGTTTGTCTTTAAGACACAGGCTGAGCTCACATCCTAACTTCGCTCCCCTCGTCGAGCAACGCGACGCGTTCGCCGCCCCGGTCGGCCGCCGGACGCCTGAGAGACCGAATCCAGGACAGAACATGAAGCTGCTCGCAGTGACTTCCTGTTTATCTGCCGCCACGCTGAGTCGCCTCACTGAGCGCTAAGTCCTAAAGCTTGTATGATGGACACACTGATTTATTATTAAACACACACACACACACACACACACACACACACACACACACACACACACATGGGCAAACACAGCCGCTTTATAATTTATTGGAAGTAAAATGAATAAATAAAATTGAGTTGAAGACAGAGACGAGTGTTATCAGAGCGCACATCATCACACCGAGAGTGTGTGTGTGTGTGTGTGTGTGTGTGTGTGTGTGTGTGTGTGTGTGTGAGAGAGAGACACACTGAGCTCTGCTGGCTGTCAGTCTCACACACACACACACACACACACACACACAGGTCACTAGAACCTCACTGAAGACCACTGTTCTCATTTGTCCACACACTGACAATAAAAGAATACGAGTTCCTCTGAGAACAACATTAAAGGAACGTTATATTTCCTGAGTTTAGATCCACCTGGAAACAGTCCGGAGGAGCTCTGAGGAACCTCTAGAACCAGCTCACAGAACCTCTGAACGACAGACCCTTGTGGAGTCAGTATGAGCTCTGTGTCGGGGGGTGGTGGGTGGAAGAGCCCGGTGAAGGGGATTATGGGGGAGGGGCGCTCGCAGTCAGGGGGACGGACAGGTATGCACGTCTGTCAGCTGTAGTATGTGTTTACGAGGACATACCGGAGACAGGTCTCGTCCCTGAGAGGTGCTCAGGTCCGTCATGTAACAGCAGGTCTGTGATGCGGACATGTTGAAACCTGACACACACGCACACACACACACACACACGCACAGTTATTTCCTCCACGCGTCTCCGACAATAACACACCTGGAAAGTCCCTCAGTCTCTACGGACGTGGACAAGCATTGAGTGTTTCCTGCTCTGTGTCTCCTGGAGGTTTTTCTTCATTGATGGGAATAAAGTGAAACTTTAAAAGACTAAAACTGATTTATTCCCATCAATTATAAGAAAACTGCAGAAAGAGTAAAAGAACAAGTCAAACATTAAACTGACTTCAAGGATAAAAAACTCTTCATTTCTAATTTGACTCCTGATGTTTCTCATCTGGAAGACGCAGCTCATTTTTTCACTGTTTAAACTGTTGGAACCATGAAAGGTGCTGAGATGTTGTAATAAACCTGCTGAAAAGGAAACACACACCACGTCGTCTCATATGAGGTCAAATTATGATCATGATCTCAAATAAGAAGAAAAAAGTAAAAATTCAAAGTGAGAAACAAACTGATGAACAGAGAGAAGAAAACTACAACAGCAGTGAGACTGTTGCACCTGTGTAATTAGCACGCTAATTGCTAATCACATGCTGCTTGTTGTTTGTTTGCACCCACAGGGCACACACACACACACACACACACACACACACACACAAACAACACACACACACACACCTGCAGCAGTGTGTGTGTGTTTGTGTTCACTAAAGAGATGGATGAGGCAAACAGCTAGCATGCTATGCTGATGTGTACAGTATAGTCATTAAGAGGTAATGAGTGTGGCGCTAACGAAGCCTAGCCAGGCTCACTGTCTTAATGACCTCACCATTAACCATTACCCACCTGATGAGCTCAGCGCCAACAATGCCTAGCACGGCATGCTACGCTAATGACTCCACCATTAACCTCCTAATGAGCTCAGTATGAGTGCCGCCTCACAGTTAGCTCGTAGCTGCTAGCAGTCATTGCAGTAAAGGGACATTACAACAGCAAACTGACTCCAGTAAGGGCGAACATTCAGTGACATCATCGTTTGGCTGCTGGTTTCGATCATGGAACCAGACTCTGACTCACCCGCACACTTGGTTCTGGCTCTTAAAGGTGGTCCAGGGTTTCCGGTGCCTCCGTCCAGGGGCCTGGTGAGGAGCACGCTGATCTCATACTCTGTGTCGGGGTCCAGGTGTCCGATCTTATGGGTGGGCTTATCGACGGGCGTGGTGTCGATCAGCATGCCCGACATCGTACGGTACTCCACCTCAAACACAAATTATTATCGTTGACATGAAGAAGTCAGTGTTCTCTGCTCTGGATGATAATCCATCTGAACACATGTTGTTTTATGTGTACTGAATAAAGTCATCACTGCAGCAAGAGACCTGACCACAAGAACCTCCTCACGAACATCTAGAACCTCCTCAGGGACCACTTGAGCCCCATGTCAGATCCTTACAACCTCCTTTCGGATCCAATGTTAGCTCTCTAGCATCTCATCAAGGACTAAAACCTCCATTAAGACCCCCGAGAACAAAATACGACTACAACCTTCTCATATACGCTTAAAACTTAAGTTAGGATAGCTAAACCTCCTCTTGGATCCCTAGAACCTGAACAAGGACCACTAAAATGCCCTTGCAGATACCCAGAACCTAATCAAGGACCACTACAAACCA
>NC_135094.1:302500-320000 GCF_051107435.1 Chaetodon auriga | reverse complement strand
TCAGTCTCCTTTTTTACAGTTTATACGCCGCCGTTCATTCTTCTTCTTCTTCTTTGTGTTTGCGTTTCCGTGGTTTCTCGCGCCGGTTGCACTACAGACCGTAGTGTGCCTGCGCACAGCCAATGGGCGTCTTGAACGTCATCACGTAGCATTACGACAGTGTTCATGGGAAATGTAGGACGGACTGTCAGGGGACAAATGACCACGAACTGTAGAGCGGCTCTGACTGACATGATTGCCTAATGCATTACCGGCCAAATTGGCCAGTAGGTTTTTATTAACACCCGCCAATGTGAATTTTAACCCGCATTTGGCGGGTTTGGCGGGTGTTAATTTAGAACCCTGCAGAGCAGCATGAGGTCATCAGGGCGCTCGCTGCTCGCAGTAGTTGCAGTAGTACTACAGTACTACAGTACTACAATAGTATTAATAATACTCTGAGTATGGAAACGCTTTCAAGTTCAGATCAACAGGCTATTGAACTTCAGACTGAGTTTAGGCCTGGCCTAACCCTTTAAGCCGGGTTCAGACCCCCTGAAGACAGAGTCTAAAGTGTCTGACACGACGTTAGTTTGGACGAGCTGACAGAGCGTTTTGACCAGAGGACGAGGACCACGCTGGGTCTTGGATCAGCTTTAGACCAAGTTTAGAACTGGTTCTTAGTTTAGAACTACGTATGGCTTTGGACAAGCCTTTAGAGCAAGTCTAAAAGAGTTTTTCTACTACTGGGCCTCAAATCACATCACTAAAACCAGTTCCAGACTGAAACCTCTACAGCAAGTCAAGACCGAGTTCAGCTGTTCTTTAGACTGACGTCAGTCTGAGTCCAGAAGCAGAGCAGGAACATCTGGATCAGACCAACCTGCCAGCAGCTGATCCTGATGAAGACCACCAGCTGAAACGATGAAGACCCGCTGTCTTCTCCGGTGGTGTCAAAGCCAAGGTGGAGACAGTCTGATCAGTGGGACTGGTGCTGCCCCCCCCCGGCTGAAGTCAACAGCTGTACCTCCTCCACTGCATTCTCTCTGATGGCCAGCAGGAGGAGACTCATCTGGTTGCAGTCAGGTGTGATCGTATGGAAGCTTATGGGAAAATGACCTGATTTATAACCTCAGTTTCCTAATGAGCTGTCATCACGGTGAGTCGGCGGGTTCTCAGTCTGATCCAATCAGGAGAGAGACGCCCACTCGTATCCTCCCCAGCTCCACCATTTTGTCCAAATATGGTCACTTCTGGCTCCTAAACAATGCCAGACCTCCACAAACCAATGAGTGATGGGTTTACACATCTCCTCCTCAATGCACCGTCACTGCAGCGCCCTCCCCACCGACGGCTTCACCCAAATCTAATCTCCACCCAGCTGTGATGAATCCAGTGGAACGCTCTGCTCTCACACCAGACTCCATTTACAAAACGGACGTTTTTCACTCGACAGAGAAGCTCCTCCACCCGACAGACAAAGACCTACATCACCAGCCGCTTCCATTCGTCCACCACTCGCCTCCTGTCCCCTGTCCTCTGTCCTCTTTTCAACAAGTTCTGTTTTTATTGTTTTTATTGGTCGTGTCAAACGTACATGAAATGAATGAGTGAAATATTGAGAACGTTGATCTTTTCTGCAGCGTTAAAGAAGCAAAGCAGCAGCTGTCCTGTTGTTAATGATGTGTGTGCGTGTGTGCGTGCGTGTATACATTCCACAGTCTTATCGCCACGGAAACTGCCGGCATGCACTTCCTGTTGGCGCCCCGAAACAGGAAGTTCTCCTCCCTCCATCCATCAGTCTGTCCTCCTGCTCTCTCCTTCCTCTCAGCTCTGACTCCTCTTCCCTTCATTCTTCTTCTCTCCTTCCTGAAGTTGCTCACATCCCTCACTTCCTGTTTCACTGCTCGCTTGTTTTTCTCTTTCTACCGTGGAGCGTTTCTTTCTTTCTTTCTTTTGTTCTGTCCTTATTCTCTCTCTTCTCCTCGTTCATCATTTTGTCTTTTCTATACTCTCTTTCTTTTGCTTCTCTTTCTTTCCTTCCTTCTCTTCTTGTTTCCCTGTTTCCTTAATGTTAAGGTCAGATTAAAGTCAGGTTAACTGTGTAGGAAATGAATGTAAGTCTATGTAATGTCCCCAGAAATGATGAAAACATTACTGTGTGTGTGTGTGTGTGTGTGTGTGTGTGTGTGTGTGTTACCTGGTAGTAATTAGGCCAGAAGGTGGACACGGCTAGCTCCACCCCTTTCCAGATATGGTAGGCGGGGCCTGACGAATTAAAGACAGGAACACCCAGAGGACTGTTGTTCTCTGCAGGAAAAAAAACACTGTCAACACACCTGAGAGCTCCGCCTCCACACAGACACACCTGAGAGTTCCGCCTCAACACAGACACACCTGTGTTGTAGTATTTGGGTGCAGTACTGTAGCACCATGTTGCAGTATTTGTACCTTTGATGTAGACGTTGAGCGTGGCGGGCGCGGCGCCCTCGCGGCCTCCTGCCTGGTAGAACAGGAAGCTGACGCAGTGTGTGTCATTCTCTTTGAGCGGCGGCAGCAGCAGCTGAGCGCGCTGACCGCCGTAACGACCTGACGTGTTGACAAACAGGAAGGAGGAGCCTGCAGACAGGAAGTGACACCTCATTAACAAGCACGGGGCACACTTTGTGAAAACGAAGAAAACAACATAAAGTTATTTGCATGTTGATTTTTAAATGTTGGATTTCTCGAGTAACAGGTGATCAAAATAAAAGATGAAGAAGAAACAGAGGATGCTGTCAGCATAAAAGCCAGATTTTTAAAAATAGGAGTGACAACATTTCTTGACTTCAGAATAAAAGCATGTGTCTTCTGTGGCCAGCAGCAACAACCAAAGAGCAGATGACATCAGAGACGTCAAAATAAAAGCACATGTATGGTTACCAGATGTGACGAGTGTGTGTGTATGAGTGAGTGAGTGTGTGTGTGTGTGTGTGAGTGTGAGTGTGTGCATCTGTGAGTGAGTGTGTGTGAGTGTGAGTGTGAGTGTGTGCATCTGTGAGTGAGTGTGTGTGTGTGAATGTGTGTGTTGACAAATCTCTCGTTTTTTTGGCAGTGAAAATCTGTAATTGGAGGACTTCAGAATAAAAGTGTGTTGTTTACTTAAAAGGTTTGAAACTCAAAACCCAGCCTCTGTGTGTGTGTGTGTGTGTGTGTGTGTGTGTGGGTTGAAGGGCGTCTCCATGGTAACAGCAGGAGAGCAGTAACAGTGAAACACTGGTGGTTGCACAGCTGTCAGTCACACAGTGTTCAGACTGTTAATGAACGCTAGTCAAACTCTCTCTCTCTGTCTGTGTCTGCCTCGATCGCCCTTGCGGTGCCTTCCCTGACGTCTGTTGACGTTGAATTCGGTGATGTTTGTTTGGATCACTTCACTCCGACCACACACTTCTGTTTACTTCTCACTCAGTTTTAGTTTGTTCACCTCATGTTTTCATTCATGCAGCGTGAAACATGACAGAAACTTCAGACATGTCGACGCCGATGAGCACAAACGGACTTTCAGATGAAATGAAAAGAAAAACTAAAACAAGACAAACACAAGCAATGACAAAAACAAGCAAACAAGCAAACAAACAACACTGCAGAGAGGCCAACAGAGGCCAACAGTTTCCATGAAACAGCTGAGTGACGTCCACGTCACACTGGGAAGACCCACAACCAATGAGACGTCTTCGTCGCTGCCGGCTCGTCCCCTCAAACGGACTGAGACACTCGGGTTAGTCCAGGTCTCTTGGCGAGCCCCGTGCAGCATCGACTAATGTTTTGCTGACACCGCCACGATGCATCGACGACATATCAACCACATGTGCGTGTTGCCTTCAGGGACCACCGGGAAGAACGTGTTAGTCTGGTGTTACTTTTTTTATCAAAAAAAAGTCATCGCTCTGAACTGCTGTTCTGTTCCTGTTTGTAGTCTGGATCTGTTCACAGCGAGTCAAAGAGTCTCCATTAGCAGCCTGCTCAATTAGCTGTTAGCAGCTCCTGTTAGCAGCTCCCTTTAGCAGCTCTTGTTAGCAGCCCTTGTTAACATCTCCTGTTAGCAGCTTCTGTTAGCAGCTCTTGTTAACATCTCCTGTTAGCAGCTCCCGTTAGCAGCTCCCATTAGCAGCTCTTGTTAGCAGCTCCCGTTAGCAGCTCTTGTTAGCAGCTCCTGTTAGCAGCTCTTGTTAGCAGCTCCCGTTAGCAGCTCTTGTTAGCAGCTTCTGTTAGCAGCTCTTGTTAGCAGCTCTTGTTAACATCTCCTGTTAGCAGCTCTTGTTAGCAGCTCCCATTAGCAGCTCTTGTTAGCAGCTCCTGTTAGCAGCTCTTGTTAGCAGCTCCCGTTAGCAGCTCCTGTTAGCAGCTCTTGTTAGCAGCTCCTGTTAGCTGCTCCCATTAGCAGCTCCTGTTAGCGGTGTAAACATGGATCAGACTGGATCACTGTGATCCTGAAAGAAACTTAAATCATGACGAGTCTCGGTTCATCAGAGTCTTCCTTTCAGGAAGTGATGTCACTGAACGATGCGTTTCATGTCTGTGTGTTGTGGAGAAGGAGTCTTATCACCTCCTGCAGTATCTTTGCCTCCGGCTCAGTGCCTTAATGTATTTGTGAGAGGACACTTTGTGTACATTTGAATGGATTTAATTCAGCAGGAGGAGCTCCTCCCTGAGGAGGCCTCAGCCTCCTGCTGAACTGCGCGTTCTGATCTGCTCCATCAGGAAGGGCGAGATCGTGTCCCGATGACGAATCAGAGCAGTTTCACGAATCGACCTTCAGACGTGAAAACCACCGATTTCCTCCACAGAGATCAATTTAACAGAGAGGAGAGTTTGTTTCCAGGTTACAAGTGTGTGTGTGTTCTTTGTTTCTCAGTCATTCAGTTGCTTTTTGTCTCATTTGCTCTTCAGCTCTGGTTCATTGATCACTGATCAATTGTTTCATCTTTCTTTTCTCTTTCTTTCTTTTCTTTCCTCTTTGTTTCTTCTTTCTTTACTGTTTTGTTGCTTCTTTCTTTCTTTTCTTTCCTTTTTTTGTTTCTTCTTTCTTTCTTTTATTTCCTTTTTTTGTTTCTTGTTTCTTTCTTTTATTTCCTTTTTTGTTTCTTGTTTCTTCTCTCTTGCTCTTTGTTTCTTCTTTCTTTCCTTTTTTGTTTCTTCAGTCTTTTCCTTCCTCTTTGTCTCTTCCTTCTTTTCTGTTTTTTCTTTCTTTCTTTTCTTTCCTGTTTTGTTTCTTCTTTCTTTCTCTTCTTTTCTTTCCTCTTTGTTTCCTCTTTGTTTCTTCTTTCTTTCTCAGCCTGTTTCTGTGTTCAGACTTTGTCCTGC
Organism: Chaetodon auriga; assembly: GCF_051107435.1. Taxonomy (NCBI): domain Eukaryota; kingdom Metazoa; phylum Chordata; class Actinopteri; order Chaetodontiformes; family Chaetodontidae; genus Chaetodon; species Chaetodon auriga. The sequence goes on along the minus strand of NC_135094.1, from coordinate 314,678 downwards.
GTCTTGTTTCCGTGGATTGTCCGGACCGGTTTGGTCATGTCTCAGTGTGTGAGTGTTAAAATGTGTGTGTGTATACCAGCCGTCTCCGTGGAAACCAGGAATGTTCTTGAACAAACAGAGGTCGAGCTGCACATGAGCGTCAGCGGCTTCCTCCTCGTACATGTGGACATGATCAGGACTGATCAGTTTTCTGGACTTTGAATGTCTGTGTCTCACTTCCTGTTTGAATATTTCCAGGTTCACTCCAGACTTTCACTTCCTCCATGTTGTTTTCCAGAATCTTCAGAATTATTCTGTTTTTTGACATTTAGAGGAATCAGGACATTCCTCGAAATGTTCAAGCTGATGTCATCTTGTTAGCAGCTGAACCATCTGCTGAATTAGCTGTTAGCTGCTCCCGTTAGCTGCCCCTGTTAGCTGCTTTCGTTAGCTGCTCTTGTTAGCTGCTCCCGTTAGCAGCTCGACCATGTACTTACATTACATGACGTATGTGTTGGACAGAGCTGGATGTTTTCCTGAAGCGCCATGAACCTCGAGGGCGAAGCTGCTGCTCCTCTGCGACGATCGAACCCTTCGATCGAGGAGTCGTTTCAGGCGTTTGGGTGCAATGACGATGCATCAGAAGAAAACTTCAAATCATGATGTTTCTCAGTTCGGCTGAGTCTTCTTCTGTGGATTCCTGGAGGTTTATTCTGATTGGATAACAGAGATAATGACCAGGAAGTGACGTCACACTGAATGTAATAACCAGGGTTCTAAATTAACTTTTTTGATCACCAGCCAATGTGGCTGGTGACCTTCTAAAGTTACCAGCCAATCAGAATTTCCACTAGCCAAATTTTTTCCCGGTGAAAATAAGAGATTATGAGTGCCACTGAATGCGTGTGATCATTTTATTTACATTGTTGGCATGAAAAATGCACAGAAAGTACAACACATGAAACAAAATATACACAGAAAGTGCAAACATTTAATTTATACAAACAAAAAATGCTGTCAGGTTTATTATTTTATAAAAGACATTTTTCCAGTATTTAGTATCATTACATTCCTAATAAAATGTATTTTTCCTTTCAACTTAAAGTGTTTCTGCCTTCCTTCTTTAATAAGAAATATATATAAGTAACAGCCATGACTTAAACACTTGCATTGGTAATAAATTGAATTATGTATGTACAACTAGAAAACACAAACAGTGCAGCAGTCAGTACTGCAGACTCCTTCGGCTCTCCTGATGACTTCGGGCACTCTCATGGTCCTTTACTGCCTCCACTTTAAATTATTAGTCCCCACCACAAAATTATTCGTCTTGTTTTTTTCTTTCGTGTACAGGCGGCAGTCCTTACAAAACATGACGGCATTTTCGTGATCAAACACAAGCCATTCACGCCCTGTCAGCCATTTAGCGTTAAACTTTCTTTTCTTCGTTTCGCACGCTTTGTCGACATTCTCATCCCCTGCCTCCTTCCTCTTCTCCCCCCAGACGTCTGTCCCAACCACGCATTTAGTTTAACTTTACTTTTTACTTTTAGCTAGCTCAGTCTCCTTTTTTACAGTTTATACGCCGCCGTTCATTCTTCTTCTTCTTTGTGTTTGCGTTTCCGTGGTTTCTCGCGCCGGTTGCACTACAGACTGTAGTGTGCCTGCGCACAGCCAATGGGCGTCTTGTACGTCATCACGTAGCATTACGACAGTGTTCATGGGAAATGTAGGACGGACTGTCCGGGGGACAAATGACCAAGAACTGTAGAGCGGCTCTGACCGACATGATTGCCTAATGCATTACCGGCCAAATTGGCCAGTAGGTTTTTATTAACACCCACCAATGTGAATTTTAACCCGCATTTGGCGGGTTGGCGGGTGTTAATTTTTTCGAACCCTGGTAATAACCATTGGTAACAGATTGACTACAATGTTCTTCCTGTTTCCTGCTGCTCATCTTCCTAATTCCTCCTCTTCATCCCTCTTTCTGTCACTTCAACTCACATCTCTTTGATTCATGAGGTTTGTTCATTCAGTCTTTTTATTCGTTTCAGGTTCACGTTTGCTTTCCTTTCACTGGTTTCACTGGAGACAGTAATGGAGACGTAACGGGAGCCAACCATTGGTTCGTTTATCGGCAGCCGGCGTCAAAGGGGAGCGAGTCTGAGGGCGAGGAGGAAGAAAAGACGGAAAACAGAAAAACAAACCGCTCATCTCGGTCGTGTCTAGGCGTTCCTCTCTCTCGTTAACCTCCCACCCTTCTCTCACCTATTGGCCAATCACACATGACCCCTGCCATCTGTAAACCAATCACATCAGACCCAGCTCACAAACACACACACAGATGGAGGGGGGTAATTCTATTACCAGAGTTATATTGAAACGTGAGGAGAGGCAGCTGCAGCGTATTGAGAAGATTTACACAAACAACACACACACACACACCAGCAGGAAGAGTGTGTGTGTGTGTGTGTGTGTGTGTGTGTGTGTGTGTGTGTGTCTTTCCTGTCTTCCTGCAGTGACTTCAGGATTCGACTGGAAGTTAAAATGTCTGAAAACATGAACCATTGAACGGGGGGTAGGGGGGGGGCTGGCACGTTTCTGCGTTTTACTGCCTGTAAATTTAATATTTTTATACAGTGTGCGAAATACCCGTCAACATCCGGGGGTCCCCGTCTCCTGATTGTTGCGCAATACCTAAATTTTCTCAATATGCAGTAGGCCTATAACATTACAATATTTCATGGATGTAAGCCAAGACAGTCAGTCTATAGCCTACATGACAACACACACACACACACGCACACACTTAACAATTTTTGATGATCCGATGATATAGTATTCGTAAAGCAACGCTGACATGGGAGGCTGCACTGGCTAAAGTTGTCTGGACATTGTTTAATAACAAGGAGAGGCAAAGTTGTGCATTACAGTGCAGACAGGACAATAATTGGCACCAATCTGGCGTCAGGTACAGCCAATCGGAGACGGTCGGTGCAGTCGCACATGAGAGCCTGCAGAACGACCGATCGTGACATTTAACCATCCACCTACAGCACATACGATCACACAGAGACATCATTGAACACGTACACAAAGCACATTCGTCTAACCGTGCAAACAGGCCACCTCTCAAATGGAAAAAAGCACCACGGCGGATGCTCCCTCCCTCTCTCCCCCTCTCTCTCTCTCCCTCCCTCTCCCCCCCCCCTCTCTCTCCCTCCCTCTCTCTCTCTCTCCTCCCTCTCTCCCTCCCTCTCTCCCTCCCCTCTCTCTCTCTCTCCTCCCTCACTCCCTCCCTCTCTCTCTCTCTCTCCTCCCTTTCCCCTCCCTCTCTCTCCTCCCTCTCTCCCTCCCTCCTTCTGATTCTGATTCTTCTCTCTCCCCCCTCCCTCTCCCACTCTCTCTCTCTCCTCCCTCTCCTTCTCTCTCTCTCCCCTCCCTCTCACTCTCTCTCTCTCCTCCCTTTCCCCTCCCTCTCTCTCCTCCCTCTCTCCCTCCCTCCTTCTGATTCTGATTCTTCTCTCTCCCCCCTCCCTCTCCCACTCTCTCTCTCTCCTCCCTCTCCTTCTCTCTCTCTCCCCTCCCTCTCACTCTCTCTCTCTCCTCCCTTTCCCCTCCCTCTCTCTCCTCCCTCTCTCCCCTCCCTCTCACTCTCTCTCTCTCCTCCCTTTCCCCTCCCTCTCTCTCCTCCCTCTCTCCCTCTCTCCCACTCTCTCTCTCCCCTCCCTCTCACTCTCTCTCTCTCCTCCCTTTCCCCTCCCTCTCTCTCCTCCCTCTCTCCCTCTCTCCCACTCTCTCTCTCTCCTCCCTCTCCCCCTCTCTCTCTCTCCCTCCCTCTCTCCCTCCCCTCTCTCTCTCTCTCCTCCCTCACTCCCTCCCTCTCTCTCTCTCTCTCCTCCCTTTCCCCTCCCTCTCTCTCCTCCCTCTCTCCCTCCCTCCTTCTGATTCTGATTCTTCTCTCTCCCCCCTCCCTCTCCCACTCTCTCTCTCTCCTCCCTCTCCTTCTCTCTCTCTCCCCTCCCTCTCACTCTCTCTCTCTCCTCCCTTTCCCCTCCCTCTCTCTCCTCCCTCTCTCCCTCTCTCCCACTCTCTCTCTCTCCTCCCTCTCCTTTTCTCTCTCCCCCCTCCCTCTCACTCTCTCTCTCTCTCCCCCCTCTCTCTCTCTCAATAAAATACTTTACTTTTTTTTTTTTTGACAAAATTTGAGACCCCCTTCAAATTTGCTTCTGAGGCTTTCAGGGGGTTAATCGGGGGGGTTGAACCCCCCAGACCGCCCGGTATTTCGCACGGTGTTTTTATATAAAACACAAACTAAAAGGTTTGAGCAGCAGGAAGCTGTTTGTTGACCAACAACCATTTTATTTCATCAGTAAATACGACAAACGGACCCATTATGGACCCCTTTAATGGTTCATGAACGCACCGTGTGGAGACAGCGGACACGTCCACACGTCTGTCCAAAACCAGAAGTCTGTCAAATACTCAAATGAGCCTAATTAGCAAGTTAGCTTTTCATATTTCCACTAAATGAACCACCTTGTCTGTTTGTTTGTTTGTTTGTTTGCCTCCTGGATCCTGAAGAGGAGTTTTGGTTGAACTGTGTTTTGTACGGAGCTCTGACGCCTCGTTGGCGGAGCTCTAAGGGCGTTTGCTCGTCGTCACAATGGAATCGACAGGTTTCGAGCGTTGACACGGACAGATGCTCGTGAAAATAAGGTGACTTGTGGAAAGAAAGATCTGAAGAGATCATTGGATCGTTCGGCCCACGAGCGTCCTTTTCTTGTTCTCTTTTTGTTCTCTTCTTGCGGACAGCCGCTTCTTCAGAGCATTGTTCTCTGTTGATGGCGCCCAGCTAACAGTTTCCCTCTGCTTCCTGTCTTTGTGCTAAGCTAGGCTAAGCTAGCCACAGACTGGAAGCTGATATCCATCTGACGCTGCGCAGACACAGAACAAGAGGATTTAACAAAATGTCACAGAGTTTAGTTTAACCAAGCGGCCAATAGGGAGCCAGCATGTCAGTGTGACCTCTCTGCTGATTGGCTGGATTAGAGTCACCGTCGCTCTGTGTGTTTAAACTCCCTGAATGAGGCTTTAATTGGTTTTGGCAGGATGCTGATAGTGGCTTCATACTGGACACACACACACAAACGCACACACACACACACACAAACGCACACACACACACACACAGCCGTGTCATGTTCAAAGGCTGCATGAATCTCCTGCATGCCGACACGCTGATAAACCCTTTAACACACTAATTAACCCAGACACACACACAAGCAGAGGTACGACACACACACACACACACACACACACACACACACACACACACACAGAGTCAGTTTTCTATTATTTATCTGCCAAACAAAGTTCAGAACAAACACACCGACTCGCTCTTGTTCACCTTTAAACACTGTTTACCTGTTGGCTGCTGCTCAGTGTGTGTGTGTGTGTGTGTGTGTGTGTGTGTGTGTGTGTGTGAAGCCTGTTTTTAGTTTAAAGAGGCAAAGTGTGTTTCTGTGTTTGTTCTGGTTTGTGTGTGTTGCTTCCCGCAGGTTGTATTTTTTAACACACACACACACACACACACACACACACACACACACACAGTGAAGCTTGAAGGCAAATATAAATACAACACACACACACACACACACACACACACACACACAGAAAAGTGGTTTTGACCTCCAGGTCTCTTTAACACAGAAAGGCATTGTGGGAGTTATCACACAACAGACAGAGTGAGTGTGTGTGTGTGTGTGTGTATGTGTGTGTGTGTGTGTGTGTGTGTGTGTGTGTGTGTGTGTGAGTGTGTTGTATTTATATTTGCCTTCAAGCTTCACTGTGTGTGAGTGTGTCTGTGCGTGTGTGTGTTTACTGTGTACAGCTGGCAGTGAGCTGATAACAGCCCTATTAGAAATATTAATATACCCTGAACCCCATGGAGACACACACACACACACATACACACACACACACACACACACACACACACACACACTGATACACCAAAGGCATCTCCCTCTGTGCACGTGTGTGTGTGTGTGTGTGTGTGTGTGTGTGTGTTCCCTCTGGTCATCCCTGATTGGAGCAAATCAATTAAAAGGCTGAGAGCGTGGCACTTCATTGGCTGACAGCTGAGACTGACAGCTGGGTGTCCTGCTCGCCTGAGGAACACACCGACTGGAAAAACACAGCAGCAGAAGAAGAAAGAGGAAACATGGAGGAACAAAGAACTGCACAAGAACCTTCAAACACCAGCGAACAGAACAGAAAGAACTTCAGAGAACATTCAAACTGTGGAAGAGAACATTCAGACTGTGGAAAAGAAGAGAACATTAAGACTGTGGGTGAGAACATTCACACTGTTAAGCAGAGGGTTAACAGCAGGGTTCTCCTGGGTCTCTCGTAGTGGAACACTGTGATGGTGCAGGTGAGGTGTGGACAGTCTTGGACGGTGAGGACTGTATTTGGACCTCCAGTGAACTGAGTGGATCCCAGTCTGAGGCTGCGTTACACTGACTGAAGTTATCGTGTTTTGGGTTCTTGTTCATGAATGATGGAGACAAGGCAGCTCACTGCCGTGGTGAGCTGGCTTGTTGTGGAAGGATTTACCTGTGGCAGCCCTCACCTGTGGACCTGTGGCGATACACCTTGTGTCATGGTTTCCTGCACAGGATGTTGGAGCTCAGACTTCCTGCGTTCTGACAGAACGTGGAGCGAATTTCAGAGGAGGAGCAAACTGACCGCATGTCCGTGAAGATGTCTCAACGTCAGCGACAAACCTGTGTTTGTCCAGAAGCTTCAAGGATCCGCGTCGTAAACGTGAGACGAGAAAGAAAGGAAGCAACAGAAACGAGTCTGAGGCCGAGCGCGACACAAACACGGTTGCAGCGTCCGTCGCTACCTCGCTCACAGCTAACATCTGTGCAGCGGAACCAGCGGAACCGTCCAGCCCTCAGATTTAAAGCAACGACGCGACGAGCTCTACAACAAAGACGATGCATAAAAAGACAGAATGAGCACCGAACAATGAACAAGGTGAGGAGCTCAAAGTGGAACGTCCAAACGAATCAGTGGAGGTGAATCCACCTCCCGGACGCCGCCGGCAGACCCGGATGAGGACGGGACTACGTTACAAAGCCGGCTGCCACTGGATCGAACATATCCCATGAGCTTCAGGGAAGTGCTGCTAACAAAATAATGATCTTTACCTTTATTATTTTAGGGTTGTGCTAACAGGAAACACCCTTCATCAGCTTCACCTGCAAACCAATGGTCCCCGTCATGTCGGGTGGAGTCAGCTGTCAGCTGAGTTCACGAAACATATCCACGCCGTCAGGGTTTGGTTTCGGCCTCTGACACTGATTCTCTCTGCGGTCTATTTTTAACTGACGGTGACCAGACGCCTCAAAGATCAGCAAACCCAAGTCAGAAGAACAAAGCTGCTGCAGATGGATTCGTTAGGACGTTCAGAGTATGAAGTGCTGATAATGTGAGTGGATCATGTGCTAATGCAGAGAAAACAGAGCAGATCTGAGCTTTGCTCACAGCCACCGAGTCCTCAGCTGCTCGTTCTGAAGCCGTCTGCAGAAACAAACCGCTAACGAGTCGGAAAGTCACAGAAGCAAATCAGCAAGAGGAAAATATTCACCGTCCAAAGCCTGTAACAGTGTGTGTGTGTGTGTGTGTGGCAGTAAAGGGTATTAGAGAAGATTACTGTTGTTCACACTGACAGCAGAGAGAGGGAGCGAGCTACATGGTTCAGATTAGATTGAACTTGTACCATTTATAAGAACATTAAATGGAGCCTGCAATCACTGGTCAATCGATGCCTGACTGCTGCTCAGTGTGTGTGTGTGTGTGTGTGTGTGTGTGTGTGTGTGTGTGTGTGTGTGTGTGCGCGTGCGTGTGTGTGTGCCTGTGTTCGGTGCAGTATTAAACCAGACGAGTTACAGCAGAGAAGAGCATCTGTATTGAGTTTTTTCCAGCTCGGCCCTCCTGCTCCCTCTGAGTGAGAACACATGCAGAACTACCATTTAAAAAGAGTCTATTTTAAAATAAATGTCATGGATCTTCATGTGTGGCCTGATGCATGTTAAAGTCCTGCTAGCGCCCCCTACAGACTGCGCTCACAATCACACCTACGACGGTTTCAACAATCAGGTCCATCACACCAGAAACTGGAGCAGAAGAGAACACAGAATGACGTGCTGGAGCTAACCGCTAAGTGCTAACTCACAGTCAGTCAAAAAAACTCCAGAGACTCTGTCCACTGTTCTGTTTCCTCCCTCTGACACAAAGAGACGATGCGTTCATGTCCTCCTGTCCTCTGCCCGAGCACTGGTGCCACTCGCTCTCACGCCCAACACGTCACATGTGGACGCTTGGTCTGGACTGCGTGCCGTCACATTTTAAGACTGGGTACAATAGTCCAATAGAGGACAGGAACCAGTCCAGCAGACTGGTGCAGACAGCCTGTTGGGACGGGTCAGACCAGGACCAGGACCAGAGCAGCAGACCGGGTTTCTGTTATTTTAGTCAAACCACGATCTTTTCCTCAACTCGACCAAAGTGTTTAACCCTGTTCTGCTCTCAGGAAGCTTTATTTTGAAGGTCGGTATTGCATGGTAATTATTGCTAGCTTGACCACAGAGCCCCTAAACAGTGACACACAGGTTCTGAGAAGCCTCCACATGTGACTGTTAACTGGTGTTACTGGTGTTACAGACCCGTGCCAGTTCAAGTACACACACACACACACACACACGTTCAGTCTAAATGTGGTTCAGTGACTGTTGTCCTTTAGGTCACATGAGCACGAATAACTGAAACACTGCACACAGTACTACTACAACTGCACACACACACACACACACACACACACACACACACTCACTCACACACTCTGCCTCACACACACACACCCTCTCTCAGATAGAGTATCAGCAGCTGCCCACAGATCTTAAATTGCAGTTGGAGTCCTGCCGTCACACACACCCTGCTCCATCTGTCTCTCTCTCTCCCTGTCTGCCTTCACCTCGCTCGCCCGGCCTCTCTGTGGTGGAGGGTTAGTTAGATTTAAAGGCCTGCCTCGCCCTGCTCACTGCTCCACATATCAGCCGGGAGGAGACCCAAGTGTGTGTATGTGTGTATCTGTGTGTGTGTGTGTGTGTGTGTGTGTATCTGTGTGCGTGCGTGTGTGTGTGTGTGTGTGTGTGTGTGTGTATCTGTGTGCGTGTGTGTGTGTGTGTGTATCTGTGTGCGTGTGTGTGTGTGTGTGTATCTGTGTGTGTGTGTGTGTGTATCTGTGTGTGTGTGTGTGTGTGTGTGTATCTGTGTGCGTGTGTGTGTGTGTGTGTGTGTGTGTGTATCTGTGTGTGTGTGTGTGTGTGTGTGTGTGTGTGTGTGTGTGTATCTGTGTGTGTGTGTGTGTGTGTGTGTGTGTGTGTGTGTGTGTGTATCTGTGTGTGTGTGTGTGTGTGTGTGTGTGTGTATCTGTGTGTGTGTGTGTGTGTGTGTGTATCTGTGTGTGTGTGTGTGTGTGTGTGTGTGTGTGTGTGTGTGTGTATCTGTGTGTGTGTGTGTGTGTGTGTGTGTGTGTGTGTGTATCTGTGTGTGTGTGTGTGTGTGTATCTGTGTGTGTGTGTGTGTGTGTGTGTGTGTGTGTGTATCTGTGTGTGTGTGTGTGTGTGTATCTGTGTGTGTGTGTGTGTGTGTGTGTGTGTGTGTATCTGTGTGTGTGTGTGTGTGTGTGTGTGTGTGTATCTGTGTGTGTGTGTGTGTGTGTGTGTGTGTGTGTGTGTATCTGTGTGTGTGTGTGTGTGTGTATCTGTGTGTGTGTGTGTGTGTGTGTGTGTGTCCATTGGGACAGAAGCTGTTTGCTCTCTGATTGCCTGAATTGGCAGCAATTAGTCACACAAAGCTCCTCTTTATTGAAAATAAAGGAGGTGACAGACTCCTCTCCTCTCCTCTCTTCCTTCTCTCCTCTTCGTCTCCTGCTCTCCTCTATTCTCTATCCTCCTCTCTCTTCTGTCTCTCTTCCTCCTCTGTCTCCTCCTCCTCCTCCTCCTCCCTCTCCCTTGTCCTCTTCTCCTCCTCTTTCCCCTCACAGGCCGACCGGACAGGGTGTGGAGCGGTGCGGAGTCCAGTCCGGCAGCCGCCTTGTTAGCACAGATTTGATCATTTCACCAGGTGACAGTCATGTGGTCCAGGACAGGCTGGATTCAGCCAATCCCTGTGCAGCGAGGGATAAGACGGGGTTGTCCTAACTACGAGGCTTGGCTATGGTATGTGCAGGTGGAGAGTGGTCTCAGTGGTCTCTCACAGCAGGGGTCCATCAGTTTTGATCGTCCTCTTCAATATCTTTTCTGCAGCCAGGAGGACGTTTGAAGTTTACAGGTTAAGATGTCCCAGTACAGAAAGGCCTCATCTGCACAGGTGAACTGGGCAGACTGAAGCTTTGCTTGTGGGGCAGTGCAGGATCAGGCAGTGTCCAGTCTGTCTGGAGGACTTGAGTTGGGGAAGGAGGAGCTGAAAATACTGTATTTTTGGACAGTGGTGGTTGGAGAACTTGGAGGGGGTTGAGGAGAAAGTGTGCTCATGGTTGTATTAATGGAAATGGTTGCTAGCCCAGTTGTCATATCGGGGTTCTGGTTCCCAATAACTTGGTCTCCTTTGGACTGTTTGGCACAGACTCCTTGCTCTGAAGTCACCACGAGGCCTGATAGACCATATTCAGAGAGCCATCCTGGACTTTTCTGGTGTGGTCAGCACTGAGCAGGAACATCCAGTCCAAAACTGACTCTGGACTCAAAGACTGCCTCACACCTGCAGCCCGAGGCTCGATACAGCTCGACGGCTGCTGAGGAGGAGGAGGAGAGCCGGGAGTGTTTGATAAACAGCTTTACATTTATCCAAATCCAAACTTATCCAAAGTGACAAACATATGAATTCACACACCGAAGGCACAGCGCTGGGGTTCAGTATCTTGCCCAAGGACACTTCAGCATGTGGACTGCCGAGGCCAGGGATTGAACCACCGACCTCCTGATTGGCGGACGACCGCTCTACCTCCTGAGCCACAGCTGCCCCAGATCAGCTTTATTTCTTACAATCTGAGGACTTGACTGACACCTCACTGCCATGCAGGGCGGCAGATTTTTAGGACCCCATGAGACACAAATGAGGTTGTCTGAGTAACCTTTATTTTCTAAAAACCTCACAAAGACTCAAACACTGCAGCGTGCGGCCCGTGAGCCGGTCTCAGAGAGTCTGGCCGAACTGTGTCGTCTGTGGACGCCCAGAGAGAGAAGAGCAACATCAGCGTAAGCAGGCTGATCAACAGAGTGCTGAGTCCCTGAGATGTGAGTCCAGTTTCCCTCTCTGTCCATCACCCCAGCTGTGGGGGAGTGGCAGGAAGGAGGTCACCTGCTGTCCCTCACCTGGACTGGTAGGCTGGCTTTTTCGTACAGACCTTTCCCCTGAGGGCAGCTGGAGGTCCCTGCTCAAGCTGCCCATTGAAAAGACAGCAGACCTGTAGTGGAGGGTGGTGCAACAGGCCCAAACTGCACCTTGATCCAGAGCTGGGGGAGGGGAGTATTTTCTGTCCTCGGACCCTGGTGCGTTTATGTGTTCCATGTCCTCGGCTGGACGTGCTGTTTGAGCTTTTAAGAAGGTGGTTTCGGGCTTTCGGAGGGGACTTTTCTTTTGGTTTGTTCATCTCCAGAAAACCACGCATGGCTGAATTTTTAAGTTCTGCCAAGTCGGCCATCTGGCTGACACGCTGGCAGCGTGGAGTCGCTGTCGGTCCTGCAGGGACGCCTGAGGGTGGAGCAGGTCTATCGTCAGATGATGAACATGGAGGCACTCAGTCCTATCGGCGTGGTTGGACAGCTGTGCTCTGAATGCTTTTCCTTTGTGACAGAGATCTGGTTTGTCCTCATATCGGTTCAATAAAGGGACTTTGAAAGCCAAACCTCCTCTCCTCCTCTCCTCTCCTCTCTTACCTCCTCCTCTCCTCTCCTCTCTCACCTCCTCCTCCTCTCCTCTCCTCTCTCCTCTCCTCTCTCCCCTCATCTCCTCCTCCTCCTCTCCTCCCCTCTCTCATCTCCTCCTCCTCCTCTCCTCTCCTCTCCTCTCTCACCTCCTCCTCTCCTCTCCTCTCTCCTCTCTCCCCTCATCTCCT
>NC_135094.1:235000-285000 GCF_051107435.1 Chaetodon auriga | reverse complement strand
TGTCTTCAGTCTGATGAATCTGAATCCTTTTCGCTCACTTTCCAGCGAGAAAAATTCTTCAAAGATCGACGAGTCTGAAGATTCACGCTCGCCGTCCAAACTCGCCGCCCTCACGAAGGACTCCTGTTAAAATCAGCTGATTTCTGAGTCTCTTATTGGTCCTTCATGCTTTCATTTCCCCAAAGTTTGATTATTGAACAGTTTGAGTTTAGACAATTAATCAATTAACAGCAAGAGATACAACGCACACCTGAGTGTATGTGTGTGTGTGTGTGTGTGTGTGTGTGTGTGTGTGTGTCACTGTGAGTGTGTCACTGTCTGTGTGTGTGTGTGTGTGTGTGTGTGTGTGTGTGTGTGTGTATTTAATCCCTGTCCAGAGATGTCAGTCTGATTAGTGTTGTGGCCCAAATCCCTGATCATATTCATAGGATTATTGTTTGAAGATGTGTGTGTGTGTGTGTGTGTGTGTGTGTGTGTGTGTGTGTGTGTGTGATGACTTGAAGACAGTAATGAGACAGGGATTAGAGTGTGTTTGAGTGTGTGTGTTATCACTATAATCTGTGTTAAGACGCTTCCTGCCTGTTCAGCAGCTCTCAACTTAAAACACTGTTTAACACACAAACATGGCTGGACACACACACACACACGCACACACACACACACACACACACACAAAGTGACACACACACACACACACACACACACAGTGACACACACACAGACCAGGAGCTGACAGGATCAATGTGACCACACACTGCTGAGAACACTGTTAAAGGTAACTGTAGGTATGTGTGTAGCTGCTAAATTGGCTTAAGAGTCAGCCTGAGAACACACAAGAAGTCATATGATCGTCTTCTCACACACACACACACGCACACACACACACACACACACACACACACACACAGAGCTAACCCAGAAACTTCGCTTCGTCAAAGATGGCGCCAACAAGTGCGTTTCTATTCACGCTTTCAGTTTGTGGACAACCGACGCAACTCAAACGGCGAGCTGATGAAGATGAAGAGGCTGTAGCCTTCCTCACAGGCTCACATGACGCTGCAGCTCCTCAATGATGTCATCAACACGAGCAGCTGAAGGTTGTCCTGAACTCAGCTCAGAAAGAGAGAAGAAGAAGAGGGAGAAGAGGAAGGAGAGGAAGACGAAGGAGAGAGAGAGAGAGAGAGAGAGAGAGAGAGCGGAAGGAAAGACAGGAAGAAGTCTCAGAGGTTTGAGGGGAGATAATTAACTCACTGAGGACCCTCAACACACACACACACACACACAGACAGACAGACATACACAAACACACACAGACAGACAGACATACACAAACACACACACACACACACACCTGACTTCAGTGTGTGTGTTTAATCTGTGAGCTTCATTAAAACCCTGACGAGACAGAACAAAGAGCTGACTGCACCTGAACACACACACACACACACACACACACACACACACACACACACACACACTGTAACACACACACACCCACTGTAACACACACACACACACACACACACACACACACACTGTAACACACACACAGGAGAAAAAGGTAAAGTCCTGAATCAGCGACAGTCCTGAACCTGGACACACCAGGTCATCAGGGAGTGTGTGTGTTACTGTGTGTGTGTGTGTGTGTGTGTGTGTGTGTGTGTGTGTTACAGTGTGTATGTGTTACTGTGTGTGTGTTGCTGAGTTAACAGTAGCTCTCTAATTACAGACACCTCCCCCCTGTCTGTCTCTCCCTCCTGTCTGTCTCTCTGTCTCCCTCTCTCTCTCCCTCCTGTCTGTCTCTCTCTCTCTCTCTCCTGTCTGTCTCTCTGTCTCTCTCTCTCCCTCCTGTCTGTCTCTCTGTCTCTCTCTCTCTCTCCCTCCTGTCTGTCTCTCTCTCTCCCTCCTGTCTGTCTCTCTGTCTCTCTCTCTCTCTCCCTCCTGTCTGTCTCTCTGTCTCCCTCTCTCTCTCCCTCCTGTTTCTCTCTCTCTCTCCCTCCTGTCTGTCTCTCTCTCTCCCTCCTGTCTGTCTCTCTGTCTCTCTCTCTCTCTCCTGTCTGTCTCTCTCTCTCCCTCCTGTCTGTCTCTCTGTCTCTCTCTCTCTCTCCCTCCTGTCTGTCTCTCTGTCTCCCTCTCTCTCTCCCTCCTGTCTGTCTCTCTGTCTCTCTCTCTCCCTCCTGTCTGTCTCTCTCTCTCCCTCCTGTCTGTCTCTCTGTCTCTCTCTCTCTCTCCCTCCTGTCTGTCTCTCTGTCTCCCTCTCTCTCTCCCTCCTGTCTGTCTCTCTCTGTCTCCCTCTCTCTCTCCCTCCTGTCTGTCCCTCTGGTTTCAGTCGTCCTGTGTCTCGTCAGGTTCTAAAAGAAGGTTCGTTATTGAGGCTCTAACATGTTGAGAAGTTGTGTTTCGTCACATTTCTTCATCTTTTCATGAGGCGACACAGAAAACGTTGAACAAGGTTGATTCTGTCCATCGCAGGAGATCAGAGAGGCTGCAGAGATCAATCGTGATCGTCATCAATCAGTCTGACAGACGTTCCTGAAACAACTGATCGACTGTTCGGCATTCAGGCATCAGAGAGCAGGTTCAGACTGAACAGGCTGAAACGATTCGCGTCAGCTAGCAGCTAACAGCTAACAGCTAGCACAGCAACGTTAAAAACCAAAACAAATCAAAACAAACCAAAACAAACAAACGAGCACAGAACAAACAAGAAGCCGCATCACAGTCACCCCCGACGACTGGGCGCGCTCATTAGCTTCGCTCCATCACCACGGTTATTAGGGCGTGGCGGCCATCTTGGACCCAGGCCGCAGAGAGTTTAATTTCATTCTCTGCTGCTTCGCACACACACACACACACACACACACAGACACACTGTGGCCACACAACCCTCTGTGCAGCAGAGAGGGACGAGTGGGAGGAGAAATGCAACGCACCCCGAGGCTGCAGACACACTTTAAAACAGCTGAAAGTTCAGCTCTGATTCAAACGTGATGAAGATCAGATTACGGGATCGCTGCCGTTCAGCCTGTTCGTTGACACTGACTAAAGGAAAGCAAACACGGTGATTGGTTGTTCTACTGTCTCTGTCTTTAAACGTCAGACCTGAGACAAAAACTGCATCAACTTGCATCTCGAGAAGCGCTCTGACTTTATGGTGAACCACCTCACAAGCTCGGGCAGCACAGGTGACCTCGCGTTCAGCTCGCCAGCTGCTGGTTAGCAGCAGGGTCGCAGCGGACCACCTGACGGTGGACCTGGCCAGACAGCATCTCAGACCCTGGTTCAGGAGTCCATCCAGCCTGTTCGTTCCTCCGTGCTTCCACTCTGTGAACAAACAAACGTCTTCTGAGCCACCTGGACTGTCTGGATGACCTGGAGAACTGGTCCTGCAGAGTCAACCTTGGACCTGTACGTGTCCTGGAGAGCATGTTCTGAGCTGCTGAGGGACGGCGCCGATGTGTTTCCAAAACCCCCGAAACTCAAGAGAGCAAACCAGGACCCGAAGCAGGACATGGACTACCTCCAAGACCAGAACATTTGTGATCTGCTGTCATGATTTTCCAGAGAGGAAACAAGCTCCGCGCTCAGCCAGCGAACACGCTGCGCATCTCTGACCAGGTGTGAACTACTGATCTCTGAGTGACACACAGCACACCTGCACCTTAACCGAGACTCAGTTATTGGACACTTTTTATGTTCAAACAGGGACAAGATAAGAGTTATCTCCTCACACAGAATATTTCTGTTTTCACATTTTTAAGTATACCACGCTGCTTTCATTTCACTTGTTGCTTCATTTTCTGAAGGCTACCCGAGGACTGTCTCCAGCTGACACCAGTCACATCAGGAGAGTGGAACAGTCTTATGAATGGCTGCAGCCCAACAGTAACTCTGGACCTGCTTCAGCTGTTCTTCGACCCAAAACATTCATTTGATGAGCAGAGACAAGAACTAATGTGCAGTGTACTTAACAATTTGTGTCAGTTTGGCGATGTGGATACAATGAAACAGGAGTATGAAAAACTATACTACTACTACTACTACTACTATGCTACTACTAACCAATAAATCCAGCTCAACTGCTGTGGGAGACACTCAAGGCTGGAATTAAAGGAGAGATAATATCCTTCAACACTGAACAAAGCAAGGAAACAAAGGAAATGATTGATTCCATCAACAAATTAGACTGAACTCAAATAAAGGCCGGGGCTTGCCGAGCACACTGAGCAGTGTCCACTCCACTCTGATGGGTCTCTTGATTTTCAAAGACAGAGCACCTTATAATTATCCCAGCCAGGTCGAATCGACCACTGCCACACGTGTCTTGATGTTCGACCATTTTCCTTTCAAAGACCTTTTTGTATTCTGTAGACGAGCTGATCTCATCCTTCTTACGTGGAGGCAAACCTCACAGAATACTGACAGCACCACATCACAGGGCGGAGGTGGGTTAGCCCTTCCAAACCTCCGGAGTTACTGTTGGGCTGCAGCCATTCGTAAGACTGTTCCACCCTCCTGATGTAGACTGGTGTCAACTGGAGACCTGCACTGGGAAATATCCAACTGACCCATTTCACTTCACGAGGTTCTCGTAGAACTCACAAAGACTGGCTGACAGGTGACGCGTCGTTTCTTTTGTTCCCTTCTTCCTCTAACAAAAACCACAATAGATCGAATCATAATACTTACAGAACTGCAGTACTTAACATTTACTATACATTTCTAATCAGAACCCCAGAATGGTGATGGTATCGACTTGTGGGAGAAGCACATTATTTCAGGCAGGCTGTGGTCACCTGAGGACACCTGGGACGGCACAGGTGAGCGAAAAAATCAATTCACATAAGAATCTCATTCTGATTCTCATTCACAAATGTCAAAAATCGGATTAAACATTAGATAACGGCGTGATGAATTCCACTGCCGGACAGATGACGCTAACGTAACATTTTAAAAGGAAAAGGCTGCGCATTGTTTATCGTAACTACCGTCATGTTTCATTCTGCATGTCAGTGGACTGACGACGACACCGAGTGGTTTGGCAAAAACACTATAGCAAGAGTCCGAAAATGGTGGCACCTTCTCTGATAACTCAGTCAAGATTTGGTTTTGAATCAAGAAACGATTCTGTACCGAATGGAATGCCCAAGAATCTGAACCGGATCGATTGGTGACTTCCCATTGACCCCCACCTTTATGGGACAGCGGTCCAGACGGAGTGGATGGTACGTCAACATGTGCAGGTCTGAGCTTCACTCGGTTCAAGTCCTACACCGGATCCATTTCAGCAAGGCTTATTAGAGTCAGACATGTATCACAGGTTCTGGCACTGGTCTAAACTGGCAGGGTTCTGCACTCTAGTGTTCAGAACCCTGTCTGAGGATTGTGATGTACAAGATGGAGGCAAGACAGACATCGTCGGGGACCACATAATGACATCATTTGATTAGAAGGATCCACCTGAACCACCTGAAGCATCTGTCTGGCTGAGGGACTTCCTGGTCTTCCTCAGGCCTTCTGTCTGCTTTTACCCCCCTAGAAGCTCAGTGTGAGTGCAACCACATTCAGGTGCAGCTTGAGCCACAGGTGAAGAACCTGACGCTGCCGAGTCCAGTCACAATCCTCCACGCCTGTGCTCGCTTGACTCTGAATAAACGAGCAGTTTCCTCAACAGAAACTATGATGACGGCAGTGATGTGAGGACACACACACACACACACACATACACACACACACACACACACACACACACACACACAGTAAACAAACTCCTAATGAGCTTCAGACGCTTCTTAATTACTTTGTTGCTAATTGGTTTACATGAAAATCAGCCTGCTGCCCTCAAACACTGACTGACATCAGGCCTCTGTGACTGGGAAGGTACTGGTGGCTCCATGTTTCCAGTTTAGCGTCTCATTCAAGATATTTACTGGGACTGAAAAGGTCATTCGGCCCACATGACTCCAGGTATCATCCAGAGTTACCTGAGCAGGTGAAGAGGACCTTTATCTTCTGATCACAGCTGCAGTTAATGATCAGATTCAGCAGACTGAGAACCTGAGAGCTGAAGATCGACTGATTAATAGTTTCAGGATCATCGTTTGTTCTCGTCAAACTGCAGAAAGGAACAAGGACAACATAAAGAGAGAGCCGCCCCCATCAGGTGAGCAGAAGAACAACAGCTGACTGATCATCATCCTCTTCATCATCATCAACATCATCATCAACATCAGAACACAGGAACCCGCCGTCAGCAGAACCAAAGCACCTGAACACAGCAGGTTCTCCAGAGAAGCCACACAGCTGCCTCAGCAGAACCCTGCCGTACTACTGCAGTACTGATGTGAGGTACTGCAGCAGCAGTATAAGTACACACATACACAACATGGCTGCTGCTCTGTGCAGTCAGACAGGTGATTAAACTGAGAGTTCCCACTGCCTGGCAGGGACATAAATGCCTCGTAAAAATAATTCCACTCATTTTATAACCTCATTCTCTTTTCCATCAATATCTATGAGTTGATCAATAAATCTAAAATATCCACAATGAGCAGACAAGAACATGCTGATATGTGACTAATACATAAAAGTACACACACACAGTAAAATGTGAAGTACACACTGTAGTGTCAGTAGTATTTCAGGGGAAATCCAACGATCATTTGATTTTTTAATATCAAACAGTCAGGATCTGATGGAGATCGACTCGTGAGCCGGTTTGCACGAAACAAAGCGAATCCGTGTCTCGACATCTCCTCTTCACCGTCTTCATCAGCCACCTGCAGCAGAACGCCGGAGCCCGTCAGCGTGATCCCTCACAGCGTGATCCCTCACAGCGTGATCCCTCACAGCGGTCCAGCTTCAGTAACAGTAAGAGTCACATTTGTGATGGAGAGTCAGACACGTTCACACCAGCGAGAGGAAGCAGGTCAACGGCTCTTCTTCTTCTCTACTGTCTTTTTCTACAGTCATCTGCAGCAGAAACACAAACGCTCCAACTGGTCCTCAAAATATGATCAATGTGATCAATACAATCAATGATAATGCTGGAATGTGACTTTCAGTGACATCAGATTTCTAATGGAGTTCAGTGAGTCAGACGTTTCTGATGGAACGCTGATTATTTGTCTCTGCAGCATCTCCTCCTCCTCTTCTTCCTCTTCTTCTTCTTCTTCCTCCTCCTCCTCCTCCTCCTCTTCTTCCTCTTCTTCTTCTTCAGTCTGAATTTTTGTATCATCATAGCTGAAGTTTCACCTCCAAACGTTAAAGTCAGTGTTCTGCATGCAAACCGTTTGTGTTCACACTGTGTGTTCAGGCAGATCTGGAGTCAGTTTCTCCAGCAGCAGCTCTGGGTGCAGCAGATGTGGTACTACGATCTGTTGAGAGTATTCATTTGCAGTATTTGCGGTGTAATTGGAGTATTTCTGCCTTCTGTTCGGGTCTGACGCAGCTTCAGTTCTACAGCCTAAAAGTTTTTGTGGTCTGAGATCAGCTAAAAACTGAAGACACAGAACAGACGAGAAGAAGAAGAAGAAGAAGAAGAAGAAGAAGAAGAAGAAGAAGAAACAGAAAGAGAAGGGAGGAGATTTTCCGGCTGGAAACTTGGATGCCGACACACAGAAACAACTCCCATACCCCCCCCCCCCCCCCCCCCCCCGGGGGGCCCTCGGAGACTCGGACCCCGAATCACCCAAAAACTGGTCTTACCTTTGAAGGTGTCTGCCCGCGCGCCCGTTAGTCCCAGTGAAACCAGTAAGAGTGCCGCGGACAGACGGAAAGTTCCAGTCCGCTCCATGTTCACACCGAGACCCTCCGGAGCGCGAGGGAAAACTACCGAGCAACTCCGACCGCACTTATTCCTCCTCTTCTTCCTCCTACTCCTCTTCTTCTTCTCTTCTCTTTCTTTCTTTCTTCTTCTCTTGTCTCCTGTCTGCCGCTCACACGGACACACAGACAGGCAGACAGACAGACAGACGGGACTGCGGGTGTCAGTCTCTCCGCTTTCTTTTTCCTCCGTTTCTCCTCAGAGCGGAGAGAGAGACTGGCTCCGTTTACCGAGCTGCCGCTGACGTCACAGGGGGCGAGAGACGTTAGGGGGGCACGAGAGAGAGAGAGAGAGAGAGAGAGAGAGAGACAGAGAGACAGACAGACAGAGAAAGAGAGAGACAGACAGAGAGACAGACAGAGAGAGAGAGAGAGAGAGAGAGACAGACAGACAGGAGGACATAGGGCTGGAGGACATGTCCAGGCTGAAACAAACACTGATCAGCTCACACAGCTCAACTGAAATCATTAGAAAACACAAAGAACCTGAAAGATTGAAACCGTCCAATCACAGCTAAGCAGAACCTGTCTGCTCTACCTGTGTAGTCTGACCAATAGAAAGGTTTGCTGTGTCTACAGTCATCAGGGTTATAAAACATCTCCAGACCAGGACCGGACTCAGAGGGACAGGAAGTCAGGACAACCTTTGACCTCTGTGTCATAACACATTGAAGAATTTGGACTTCTGGAGGACTCGTCTGGAAACTGGTCCTCAGAGGACTCTAGACCACACTGAAGCGATGATCTTTAAAAAGTGAGAAAACAATATCAAGACATTGAGAGTTGAGGAGACCAGCGATCAGCACGTTTGGTCAAAGCTCGCCGGCTGATCAAGATCCTGATTTCAGTTTCAGTCTCACACTGAAGGCCGGAACACACCGGATCCACCACAGGACCTCAGGTGTCAAGGTGTGGTAACAGCAGGGGGCGACGAAGACCGGAGCGACGGTCCGCCTTGGGATGGAGGTCCTGAGTGGTGGACCTTCACTGCAGAGACCAGAGTTTGATTCCTGTGTGAGACAAAAAGACAAACCAGGACCTTCACCTGAACCTCACCCAACCTTCAGCCTGGAGCTTCCTCACAGGCTTTATTCTGAAAGTCTAACAGGACAGAACGTGGTCTTTTCATGTGGAGTCGAGGTGGACCAGGTCCAGAATGAAACCTGACCCGTCAGATTCAGACTCAGCAGAGTCACCTGAACTGACCTGACCTGAACAAACAGGAAATCACAGCAGTTCACTGGTCAGAGCAACAAGGAACGACCACGAACTGGAGCGCCAGACTGGATCCAAATCAAAGACAAACCTGGACGTCATGACGCCGCTGCTGAAGACAGAATGAAAGAACAAAGACAGTTTGTGTCCAGAAGACGCTCAGACTTTCCCTCCAGAGACTCATTTTGTTTTGAAGTTACTTCATTTTCACTTACAAACTGATTACTTTTGTTTTATTTGAACTAACCCAAGTCTTTAAAGCCACGATGCTGCCACCTGCTGGTTGGACAGCTTCCTGTCACTCATCGTCAAAGCTGCACAGAGAATCCAGCTCCTCCTCATTCGACTGGTTTTGGACAGTTGGACTGGACACCTTTTCCTTTTATATTCAGATGTCCCTTTAAATAAAAGGCATTTTAACTCATCGTTTTCATTCAGTCTGAGTCCTGAAAGCAAACCTGCAGCCTCTGACTCCACCCATACACAGCTCACCTGGAGGTGTCCTCCACGAGGACACCTTCACGTCTGCTCTGAAGCTGCTATGAAAAGTGTATGTGTGTGTGTGTGTGTGTGTGATGTTTGTCCATGTCTCGTGCTGTTTTTCATAAATGAAGAAGAGACTGATTGTCGTACTGGAAATAGATTTAGAATGAAAGAATATTTTCTTCTTCCCCTCCTGCAGATGTTTTCTGTCGAGGCGTCACCTGATGAACGAACTTCAGCGAAGAAAAGCTGCTCTGTGTGTCTCAGTGTCTCAGTGAGGACACGAAGTGCTTCATTCAGGAGGATTTCTTGCTTCGTGCTGCCACCTGCAGGACAAACTCAGGAACAGCAGCTATCAAGTCAAGTCCACTTTACTTAAAGAGCATCAGATAACAGAAGAGCTTCAGGGCCTTTAGAGTCTCCAGCAGACCTCAGTGTCTGTCCTCAGAGCCTTCGTCCCTCCAAGAAACAGAGGAAACAGAAGAAAGCTGAGGAAGAGGAACAGAAGACAGGAAGGAAGTCGATGTCATGTGAACAGAGACAATCATTGAACACATCAGAGAAGCCAGGAGGCGTCAGCAGGTGGGCAGAGTCACATGATCTCCGACAGACTACAGATACACCACATGGCCAAAAGTGTGTTTTGTTCTGGTTTTGTTTTTCCTGGTTTGAGTGAAGGAAATATAAAGTCTGCAGTGATGTTTCAACATACTACAAAGACCTGGACTGACCAGCATAGATCCCTGACTGACACCCCACCCGGCATCGGTGGGATGACCTGGAACACCGACTGTGAGCCAGAGCTCATTCAATGAAAGTGGTTTCAGTCTGATCTTCGTTTTATTCAAGCATCTTTTCAGGACACTATTATGCATTAATAAAAACATACATAACATTATTTTAGACATAAGACATGCAGAGGAGGTCGAATATGTCTACAGGTTTTCCTCTCAGACTGCTTATCGACCCAACAACCTTCCAACATAGCTGGGCAGCCTGTGAGGCCAAACCCAGGGTGAAGAGACTGAACAGCTGCTTGTTCATCTGTCTGGTCTGAGCAAAGTTTACAGAAATCACAGCAACAAAACCAAACTGATGACCTCCACCCAGCTCTCGGGTAGGAAAAGCCCCGCCCCCTCCTCTACCCAGCTCTCGGGTAGGAAAAGCCCCGCCCCCTCCTCTACCCAGCTCTCGGGTAGGAAAAGCCCCACCCCCTCCTCTACCCAGCTCTCAGGTATGTGAAGAGGGCGCTGAGCCCCCCCTCCAGCACCTCCTTCACAGGCTTCAGCAGCGGGTTGTGGATGATGTGGAGTCCTTTATCCAGAGGATGATAGGCCAGCTTCTCCAGTCTGGATAACTGGTGCATCTCCTGAACACATCATCATCATCATCATCATCATCATTGTCATCATCGTCTTTACCACTGTCACTGTCTATAAGACACCAAACTAGATTTGGACAGATGTGATCTCAGACTGGTGTGGCTGCGGCAGGTTTACCTGCGGTACGTCCTTAATGTCATTAAAGTCCAGATTCAGCAACTCCAACCTGGAGAAAATCAAATTAACTCAAATCAAATCAGCAGGCACCACCTGACAGGTGTGTGAGGCAAAGAAGTGTTTAAATTTGGGCTTTTGCAGGTGGAAGTATCAGCGGGTTTACCTGGTGAGGTACATTACGTCATGCAGTGGGGTCACTTGGTGAGGTGAGGTTACCTGGTGAGGCAGCAGAGGGCCTTAGGTAGAGAGTGGAGGCTGTTTCCCTCCACAATGAGGATCTTGAGCTCCACCAGAGCCTGGATGTTCTCTGCCAGGTTCTCCAGACGGTTACAGGCCAGGTGGAGGAACACCTGTAAGAGCAAAGTCGGTGACTGACTGACAGGGGGATGAGATTACACAAACCACTTGACTGAGCAAAGGTCAGTACCTCAAAGAAAAGGTGACACTCACACTGTCACAAACACTAGACGTGACAGAGAAGATTTGAGACTTTCCTGAACTTAATAGTTGAACTCTGCCCCCAACCAAAGACGATGGAGCCGGTCACAGATAAGTCCACCTTCCAGCAGGATCCCTCATCGGCCCTCATCATCTTTGAGGACCGATGAGGGATCG
Source organism: Chaetodon auriga (assembly GCF_051107435.1). Lineage (NCBI taxonomy): Eukaryota > Metazoa > Chordata > Actinopteri > Chaetodontiformes > Chaetodontidae > Chaetodon > Chaetodon auriga. The sequence goes on along the minus strand of NC_135094.1, from coordinate 273,364 downwards.
TCATGTTCACCATCATCATGTCGAGTGTGAAGCCATGAGGGGATGAAGTATGTTAAGAGATGGAGATGAATCCCTTCATGAGCTGCCAAAAACAAGATGATATTGGGCGGCTGTGGCTCAGGAGGTAGAGCGGTCGTCCACCCATCAGGAGGTCGGTGGTTCGATCCCTGGCCTTGGCAGTCCACATGCCGAAGTGTCCTTGGGCAAGATACTGATGCTGTGCCATGGGAGTGTGAGTTCATCTGTACGATCAGACTGACTGATTGTAAAGATTCATATAAATCCTCCGCTGAGGATCTTCACGCCAGAGATGAATGAAAAATGAACCTCAATCATCTTACAATGCAGGAAGTTTTCTCATAAATAATATATCCTGTGCATGTTCCGCACGTGCATCCCAAAACTTCACTCTCAGCAAACATAGGACAGAAATGAAAAAAGCAGTTGTCTTCAGAATGAGACCTGGTGCATGTTATCAGTGTGGACGTTTGGATTTATCCGGTCTGACTGACAGAAACGTACCAGAGCCTTCATGTTGTAGACGCAGCCCGGGATATGAGCGATGTGGTTGTGGCTGAGGTTGAGCTTCCTCAGTCTGGTCAGATTGGAGAGGGAGGCTGGCAGTGAGGACAGCTGGTTGTTAGCCAAACTCAGGACCTGAGAGACAGAGACACTGTTGGACAGACGAGGACTGGAACAAACAGTGAACTGACCAGACCTCTGGAGCTGCTCCTCATCTCTGCTGCACGATACGTTAGCCGCTGCCAGCAAACACACCGCGAGCTCCAACACCACGTTCGAGCTGCATTGTGGGTAATATAGGCAGCACATTTTGTCGAGACATTTTGTCAAAAATGCAACATCTCAGGTTCTTCTGCAGCTTGATCGTGCTAGTGTTTAGCTTTTGCTAACGTGTCCTCTTGTATAGTATATTGAGTCTCTTACCTGCTGCCATTTTTCTTCATCTGCTCACCTGCTCAGTCAGTACTTGTCCACTCTCACTCTGTGCCAGCCACGCCCACCCGATCACTCACCTGAGATTCATTCCCAATCAGTCTAGTATTTAAGCAGCTCTCCCTCACTCACTCAGGTCCAGACTGTTTTTGTTTCTAAGGAGACTCTCCAACATCTACTGTTGGACTGATCCCTCGCTCACCGAACGTTTCCAGAGAAACTGTGAGATTGTACTGAGTGAGTTTCCTTGGCTTCTTGGGGCTTCGCAGCATCAAATATATTGAGAGTCTGTAGTTCTGAGCTGATCACTGAACTATGTTGCTGCTTATCTGTCTCTGCCAAGCCTGAAATTAAAGTTGCTTTAAGCTGAACCGTGTTCTGGTGGTACTGCAATTGGGTCCAAAATCCCCTCGTTTAACAGTTCTTCACCTTTTAAGTTTGTATGTGTGAAAATGTTAGTGAAACAGTTTGTTTCTCATCCAGCAGATCAGCCTGATGATGGACGTGGACTCTGTGTCTCCTGATGGACGTCCATCAGTCCGTTCTCTCTCTTTTAGCTCTGGTTCTGGTCTCCTCCAGCTCCTGAGGGACATATCTGCTTTTTAGCTGCTAATTGCTAAATGTCCACCAGCTGCTGTCTGACTGTCTGTCTGCTGTTTGCTGCTCAGCAGGAAGTGAACTGAGGCCTTTTACAACTTTTATTGTGAAAGCGACGCCGTGAGAGTGAAGCTGAAGCTCTATTAAGATGTCAAACACATATGTATCATTGAAACATTACATCTGTAAACTGTGCTTCGTGAGGAGACCTGACATACTTAAATATCTGCCGCCAGTGGAACATCTATTACTGCAGACCAGAACGCGTCAGCTGAGTCTCTGTGCCTGACTTCAAAGTTTGGAATGAAAGCAGTAGGGAGTACTAGCAGTAGTGTATAGCTGTAGAAGTACTCTCAGGAGTATTTGCAGTACCTCCAGTTGTGTACAGGCTCCCAGCTCTTCAGGAACTTCAGTCAGTCTGTTTCTGTAGGCGAACAGAACTCGGAGTCTCCTCAGCTGTCCGATCTCTGCTGGCAGGCTGCTGAGCTGCACAACGACAAACATCGAGCGCTCGCATCACGCCATGTTTTACTCCAAGAACAGCACAACGGAGAAAACGCAGCCCTGGGAAAGGCCTTTATAGTTTTACAACATTTCTAGCATCTGAGTGGCAAATAAAAGCTCTGTGGCTGTGATGCAACCTGCAGCCTCTAGGGGACGCTGTCAGGGTGGTTTCTCACAAGGTTGAAGGAGGGAGGAGGAAGGTGAAGAGAGGACAGAGGACAGAAACTGGATCCTGGTGGATTAGAGGGTGGATTATAACCTTTATTTATCCAGGAGACAGCTGCTGGGGGAGGAGGGGGAGGAGGAGGAGGAGGAGGAGGAGGAGGAGGAGGAGGGTCACTGCCTTGCTCACCAACACACTGACTGATTTTGGACACATGAAGCTCAGTTTTCTCGTCCGTCTTCCCTTCTGTGAGGAGCTAACCTGGATGACGTCATAGTGATGTCACCCAGGTTAGCTCACCTCGTGCCTGGAGACTACACGTCTAACAGTCTCTAATTAAAGGCTCTATTCAGGTGCATTATGGGCAACGTAGGCTCCAGTGTTTTCAATTCAGTTCAGTTCACTTGTATTGTCATTGCCTTCACTCGGCTATAAAGAAAAGCTAATCTGCCGTTCTCTCAGCACATACGTGACGTACAGGACATACAACAGTAACCAAGAGCAGAACTGTGTGTGGTGAGGTCGTATGTTCCAGCTGTGAGTCTACAGATCGACGTGAAGCTGAGAAATGTCCATCTCTGCCTCTCACAACAACAACTAGTTCATGGCAGAGCAACACTACAGATCACTGTACCAGTACAACTTTCAGAAGTGCATCCACACTACCTGTCATGTAAGCGTGGAAAAAGACTTTCAGTCAGAAAAACACTGTTTACATAAACAACACTGTCGATAAACATCCAGTGTTCGCCGTCAACATCCATCAACACTTGATTCATTATGTTTCCTTAGAAGAGGATTATGGGAACATGCGTGAAATAGACTCGCTGAGATCTAAGAACAACGAACACCCACAGTCACTCACAGTTCACGTGTGTTGTTGTTAAACTTAAGCTCATGTGAACGTCCTCCCTGACTGTGCTTGGTGAAAGACTTTGTCGATACACTGAGAAGGAGGGAACAGCAGACAGATACCTGGTTGCCCCACAGGTTGAGGACCACCAGGTTGGAGAGCAGAGCCAGATGAGGAGGAAGAACCTTCAGACTGTTGAGAGACAGATTCAGCTTCTCCAACTCCAACAGCTCCCACAGTTCAGCTGGGATCTCCTGCAGGAACAGGAAGTACAAGACAGAGAGGAAACGAACAAGAAGGTCAGACATGCTGCTGCTGCTGCTGTCGATACTGTGGCTTCGACTTCTTCTACCAAAGCAGCACAGTGAAAGAATCCACGTCTCTGTGAAATATTTGGTGGTAAAACCTTGCTGACATAGTGACTACTCACAGCACTAATTAGTAAACTGCTGTGGCTGGCCAGCTAACCGCTAACTAGCTAGCCTGCCTGCTGGACAGATGCTAGCTCTGCTCCTGCAGGAGGTGCTGTCGTACCTTCAACCCCCGGCGAGCCAGACTCAGGACGTTATATCCAAATTGTTTGACGATGAATCGACGGATTCTGTCCGCTGACGTCAGACTGTCCTCCCTCCCCATGCCCCTCCTCTTCTCCTCCTTCCCCTCCTCCTTACACACTGCTCCTCCCATACCTCTGCTGTCTCCTGCTTCCTCCCTCCTCCTCCTCTTCCCTGTCCTCCTCTTGTCTTCTTTGCTTCTCGTTCAAAGCTGACTCCACTTACTACATGCCCAGATGTTGTTCTGCTTTCTGATGGACGTCTGACCTCCAGATGTTGTTTAGAAGCTTGGATCTCCTGTCTGCATGTCCACCTCCTGTCCAGATGGCCTCTACTGACTTATGAGACTCTATAAGACTGGTGTTGTTCAGTCTTGTGTCCACAGCTGTAGCGTGTCCACTCTGAGGACTCAGTTCAGTGTGTTGTCTTTGAACTCCTGTGAATCAGCATGTTTTGCGTCACTTGTTCCAGGAAGTTCACACTCAGCAGACCTTCCTTTAATGTGCTGGTCAAAAAATAAGAAGCTGCTGCGTCTCTTTGGACAGTTTCAGCTGCTCTCTGAGTCTGTCCGCTGTCTGCTGCTCAGCAGGAAGTCAACTGAGGCCGAAAGAGAAGTTTGTGTCCGACAGATAAACGATGAGCTGAACGTCACGATGAAGCTTCGTGAAGACGAGGAGCCTCTACCAGAGACGTTTCAGCTGGAAGACAAGCACGTTAAGTTCCCACCTCGTCAGTCTTCTGTCGTCGAGTGTCAGACGTCCAAAAAAATCCTCAGAAACACTGAAGTCTGCAGGTGGTAAAGGTGGAGTCACCTGACCTGTTTACTGACTGACAGACTGATCAGTCTGTGATGAAGTCAAAGCACAACTGACTGACTGTTACTGAGAGAGAGGAAGAGGAGTGTGTTCAGAGAGAGAGGAGAGAGAGAGAGAGGAGAGAGAGGAGAGAGAGAGGAGAGAGAGGAGAGAGGGGAGAGAGAGAGAGGGGAGAGAGGAGAGAGAGGAGAGAGAGGGGAGAGAGGAGAGAGGTCAGAGAGAGAGAGGGGAGAGAGGAGAGAGAGGAGAGAGGAGAGAGAGAGAGAGGGGAGAGAGGAGAGAGAGGAGAGAGAGGGGAGAGAGGAGAGAGGTCAGAGAGAGAGAGGGGAGAGAGGAGAGAGAGGAGAGAGGAGAGAGAGAGAGAGGGGAGAGAGGAGAGAGAGGAGAGAGGAGAGAGAGAGAGAGGGGAGAGAGGAGAGAGAGGGGAGAGAGGAGAGAGGTCAGAGAGAGAGAGGGGAGAGAGGAGAGAGAGGAGAGAGGAGAGAGAGAGAGAGGGGAGAGAGGTCAGAGAGAGAGGAACTCTATTTGAGGAGGAGCATTGAAAGACCAACACACACACACACACACACACACACACACACACACACACACACACACACACAGTTGGTGCTGTCAGTCAGCAGAGGTCTACAGAGGTGGAGGAATTCAGATCCTTTACTTCAAAGTACTAGTACCACAGTGTGAAAATACTCCACTACAAGCAGGAGTACTGCATTCAGAACCTTACTGCAGTAAAAGTACAAGAGTAAACTAAACTTAAAGTACTTCAAGTGTTTCCTGTCAGTGTTTTTCCTTCATGAGTCTCATTTGTAAGTCTGCACCTCTGTCTCAAACAGGCCCCGCCTCTGTCTCCACCTGCCCTCACCTGCAGCTGAGCACACCTGGCCACCTCCCCCAAACACACAAACCGAACGCAGTGCTAACGCAGTGCTAGCGGTTGTGCAGCAGTGAAGGTACAGCTTCACGTTCCCTCTTTGTGCTGCTTTTGTGTTTTTCTGCGTCTCATTGAAGTAGTTTTGTGTGTTTTTGTGTCAAACGATGAATTTAGATACAGAATACTATCTGTGGGATTTGTCTCAGTGCTTTTTTGACTCTTCAGAAAATGTCCGGCGGTGAGTTTGTGTCTGTGTCGTTTATCAGAGGCTCATATTTCATACTTCAGACGCTGCCATGATCACTGTGAACATGGAGGGACTTCAGCTGCAGTGAGACGGTTTGAACAGCAGGCGGCGCCGCTGCATCGGCTAACACGCTTCACACCTGTGCTTTAAACCACTTCGCTGTGTCCGTCACTCACCGTCCACGTCTTCACTCAGAACGTCAAAGGAAGCAGACATGAACCGTAAAGATGGACAGAAAAGAGACAGAAAAACAAAATGGAGAAGATGAAGATGAAGGAGGACTCTTCCTCTTCTCTGTTTCATAGACGATCTCTGACGGTGACAGCTGGACTGATGTTCAGGTTCAGGAGAAGATGAGACTTGATTGGTCACCAAAGGTGTGAATCCTCTTCGATCGTTCGTGATTCTGAAGCACGAACAAGAATCTGTGAAGAAGAAACATCAAAGTTTCTTCTGTTCACTGAAACCAAAGCTGCTTTTCTCTCATTCAGGGTCAGTCTGTGCAGGGTTTGTGTTTCAGAGCTGAACCGAAGCACGTTCAGAGACGAAGACGTGTTTTTCTACTTCGAAGACAAAAACACAGGAAAATAAAACTGCTGACTGGAACCACAACCAAGGTCCTCCAGAGTCCACCAGAGACCCTGAACCTGACATCTGGGTCCACAAAGAAGCTTTGAGAACAAATGTAGCACAGTGATGAGGAAGTACTCAGGTCCTTTACTACAGTAAAAGTACTAATACCACACTGTACAAATATTGTGAAAAGTCAAAGTCACTGAAAATGTCTCTTCAGTCAAAGTACGTCAGTATAATCAGGAAAAGTACTTCAGGTATTCAGAGTACTGCATGCAGTACAATGTCCCCTGTGTCTGTTGTCCTCTTGTCTCTGGTCTCTGTAGATCATTGTGTCTCTGTGTCTGTTGTCCTCTTGTCTCTGGTCTTAAGATCATGGTGTCTCTGTGTCTGTTGTCCTCTTGTCTCTGGTCTCTGTAGATCATGGTGTCTCTGTGTCTGTTGTCCTCTTGTCTCTGGTCTTTAGATCATTGTGTCTCTGTGTCTGTTGTCCTCTTGTCTCTGGTCTTAAGATCATGGTGTCTCTGTGTCTGTTGTCCTCTTGTCTCTGGTCTCTGTAGATCATGGTGTCTCTGTGTCTGTTGTCCTCTTGTCTCTGGTCTCTGTAGATCATTGTGTCTCTGTGTCTGTTGTCCTCTTGTCTCTGGTCTCTGTAGATCATTGTGTCTCTGTGTCTGTTGTCCTCTTGTCTCTGGTCTCTGTAGATCATTGTGTCTCTGTGTCTGTTGTCCTCTTGTCTCTGGTCTCTGTAGATCATGGTGTCTCTGTGTCTGTTGTCCTCTTGTCTCTGGTCTCTGTAGATCATGGTGTCTCTGTGTCTGTTGTCCTCTTGTCTCTGGTCTCTGTAGATCATTGTGTCTCTGTGTCTGTTGTCCTCTTGTCTCTGTAGATCATTGTGTCTCTGTGTCTGTTGTCCTCTTGTCTCTGGTCTTTAGATCATTGTGTCTCTGTGTCTGTTGTCCTCTTGTCTCTGGTCTCTGTAGATCATGGTGTCTCTGTGTCTGTTGTCCTCTTGTCTCTGGTCTTTAGATCATGGTGTCTCTGTGTCTGTTGTCCTCTTGTCTCTGGTCTCTTTAGATCATTGTGTCTCTGTGTCTGTTGTCCTCTTGTCTCTGGTCTTTAGATCATTGTGTCTCTGTGTCTGTTGTCCTCTTGTCTCTGGTCTCTGTAGATCATGGTGTCTCTGTGTCTGTTGTCCTCTTGTCTCTGGTCTTTAGATCATGGTGTCTCTGTGTCTGTTGTCCTCTTGTCTCTGGTCTCTGTAGATCATGGTGTCTCTGTGTCTGTTGTCCTCTTGTCTCTGGTCTTTAGATCATTGTGTCTCTGTGTCTGTTGTCCTCTTGTCTCTGGTCTTTAGATCATTGTGTCTCTGTGTCTGTTGTCCTCTTGTCTCTGGTCTTTAGATCATGGTGTCTCTGTGTCTGTTGTCCTCTTGTCTCTGGTCTTTAGATCATGGTGTCTCTGTGTCTGTTGTCCTCTTGTCTCTGGTCTTTAGATCATGGTGTCTCTGTGTCTGTTGTCCTCTTGTCTCTGGTCTCTGTAGATCATGGTGTCTCTGTGTCTGTTGTCCTCTTGTCTCTGGTCTCTGTAGATCATGGTGTCTCTGTGTCTGTTGTCCTCTTGTCTCTGGTCTTTAGATCATGGTGTCTCTGTGTCTGTTGTCCTCTTGTCTCTGGTCTCTGTAGATCATGGTGTCTCTGTGTCTGTTGTCCTCTTGTCTCTGGTCTTTAGATCATGGTGTCTCTGTGTCTGTTGTCCTCTTGTCTCTGGTCTGTAGATCATGGTGTCTCCTCATTCATGTCTCAGCAGCATGTCCCTGTTGGAGTTGGTTGAGGTGGAGCTCATTTTAACTCAGACTAATGATTCTTTTCATTGTGGATCAATCAGCTGATCATTTTCGCCATTGATCGATCGATTGGCTTGGAAACATTGTGAAAATAGTGAGAAATGTGTTTTTTCTTGAAGTTTCGTTATTTTTTTATGTCCAAAACTCCAAATGTTCCATTTATTGTTGCCGAAAACAAAGAAAAAAAACACTGAATGTTTCAGGTATTTTTACATTAAAAAGTAGACGATTGAAGTATAAATACCCTATAAACTAGGCCTAAATATGTACCTGAGTAAATGTACTTTGTTACGTTCTGCTTCTGTTGTGCACAAATACAATGAATGAATGTATGAAGAGGAGGATGAAGATGAAGATGAAGATGAAGATGAAGAGGAGGATGAAGATGAAGAGGGGTCAGTGTGAGCTGCATGTTTGAGAGTTTGAGTGATGTTAAATCAGAGGAAGCAGCTGGTGTCCTCCACCCTTCACCTCCATCACTCTGCTCCTTTCATCTCAAGTTGAGGCTCAGTGGAGCCCCCGCCTGGAGCCACAGGGAGCTGCTGCAGCAAGATCCTGCTCATAAAGAGAGGAAGAAGAGGGAGAGGAAAAGAAGAGGAAGAAGAAGAAGAGGGAGAAGAAGGAAAAGAAAAGGAGAAAAAAGAAGGGAGAAGGAGAGGATGAGGAAGAGGTAGAGGAAGAGGAGGAAGAAGGAGAGGAAGAAGAGGAAGAAAAATAGAAGAAGAGGCAGCAGAAGAGGAAGAGGGAGAAGAGGAAGAAGAGGGTGGAGGAGAGGAGGAGGAAGAGGAGCAGCTTTGTGTCTTCCTTCTCGTGTTTTATCTTCACCTTCATCTATAAAATCCACACATGCAGTTCATGCAGTTTTGTGTGAGTGTGACATCTGATCGTAGTACACTCTGTATGTAGTACATGTAGTACGTGTACACTCTGTATGTAGTACAGGTACACTCTGCATGTAGTACATGTAGTACGTGTACACTCTGCATGTAGTACATGTACACTCTGTATGTAGTACAGGTAGTACGTGTACACTCTGTATGTAGTACATGTACACTCTATGTAGTACATGTAGTACATGTACACTCTTCATGTAGTACGTGTACACTCTATATGTAGTACATGTAGTACGTGTACACTCTGCATGTAGTACATGTAGTACGTGTACACTCTGCATGTAGTACATGTACACTCTGTATGTAGTAGAGGTAGTACGTGTACACTCTGTATGTAGTACGTGTACACTCTGTATGTAGTACATGTAGTACGTGTACACTCTGCATGTAGTACGTGTACACTCTGCATGTAGTACATGTAGTACGTGTACACTCTGTATGTAGTACATGTAGTACGTGTACACTCTGCATGTAGTACATGTACACTCTGTATGTAGTACAGGTAGTACGTGTACACTCTGTATGTAGTACATGTACACTCTGTATGTAGTACATGTAGTACATGTACACTCTGCATGTAGTACGTGTACACTCTGCATGTAGTACATGTAGTACGTGTATACTCTGTATGTAGTACATGTAGTACGTGTACACTCTGCATGTAGTACATGTAGTACGTGTACACTCTGCATGTAGTACATGTAGTACGTGTACACTCTGTATGTAGTACATGTAGTACGTGTACACTCTGCATGTAGTACATGTAGTATGTGTACACTCTGTATGTAGTACATGTAGTACGTGTACACTCTGCATGTAGTACGTGTACACTCTGTATGTAGTACATGTAGTACGTGTACACTCTGCATGTAGTACGTGTACACTCTGTATGTAGTACATGTAGTACGTGTACACTCTGCATGTAGTACATGTACACTCTGCATGTAGTACGTGTACACTCTGCATGTAGTACATGTAGTACGTGTACACTCTGTATGTAGTACATGTAGTACGTGTACACTCTGCATGTAGTACATGTAGTACGTGTACACTCTGTATGTAGTACATGTAGTACGTGTACACTCTGCATGTAGTACATGTACACTCTGTATGTAGTACATGTAGTACATGTACACTCTGCATGTAGTACGTGTACACTCTGCATGTAGTACATGTAGTACGTGTATACTCTGTATGTAGTACATGTAGTACGTGTACACTCTGCATGTAGTACATGTAGTACGTGTACACTCTGCATGTAGTACATGTAGTACGTGTATACTCTGTATGTAGTACATGTAGTACGTGTACACTCTGCATGTAGTACGTGTACACTCTGTATGTAGTACATGTAGTACGTGTACACTCTGCATGTAGTACATGTAGTACGTGTACACTCTGCATGTAGTACATGTACACTCTGCATGTAGTACGTGTACACTCTGCATGTAGTACATGTAGTACGTGTACACTCTGCATGTAGTACATGTAGTACGTGTACACTCTGTATGTAGTACATGTAGTACATGTACACTCTGCATGTAGTACGTGTACACTCTGTATGTAGTACATGTAGTACGTGTACACTCTGCATGTAGTACATGTAGTACGTGTACACTCTGTATGTAGTACATATAGCACGTGTACACTCTGCATGTAGTACATGTACACACTCAGAGTTCTCTCTGGAGACATTTGACCATATGTGGAAGTACAACGTGGCCAAAAGTCTGCGGACACCCGAGCGGAGAACCCGTTCGGCTCGTGGCCAGAAGTGTGTGGACGGCCGGCAGCAGTCCGCGTGCCGCCCTCGTCCGGCTCTCGGCTTCACACCAGAGACGCTACGCGTCTGTTTTGATCTTTTTGAGTGGCGAGCTCCTCTTGTCTCCTCCTCCTCTCTGCTCGCCTTTCATCTTTGGGCTCCTCCATGCTCTCCCGCTCCTCCTAATGCTCTCTTGTTGTGTCTCAGTGGTTGCACCCCACCTGCTCACCTCCTCTCCACCTTTTCATCTCTGCTCTCCCTCCTCCTGTTTGTCCTCTTCACGTCTGACCGGTGACGGCAGACGAAGTGTCCGCGGCCGTCTGAACGACCCCCAAATCATTCCGTCTCTGATCCGTCCACTCTCAAACCTGTCCTACAGTAGAAGTACTAACAGCACTGTGTACAAATACTCTGCTGCAGCCAAAGTCCTGCTATCAAAAACTGAAGAAAGTAAAGTACAAAAGTATCAGGATCAAAACAATGCAGAAAATAAAAACCTGAGTGGATACTACGTTATTTACTTCAGTAGTAGTATGCATAGTACACTGTTATGTTAGTAGTATACAGTGGACACTTAAGTACACGTGTACTACAAACAGTGAAGTACACTGTGTACGACTGACAGTGAAGGACACTGTTTACTACTAATAGTGAAGTACACTGTGTACTCCTCTCAGTGAAGTACACTGTGTACTCCTCTCAGTGAAGTACACTGTGTACTTCATGGAAACAGAACAAGTTGACGGTTCATCGTAAAAACGTCGCTCAGACTGAAGGAGAAAGTGATGGATGAGTTTCTGCAGCAGCTCTGTGTTTACAGCTAACAAGACAGGTACAGGTGAGTGTCCAGGTGTGTGTGACGCTCTCAGGTTACCTGTGTGTGTGTGTGTGTGTGTGTGTGTGTGTGTGTGTGTGTGTGTGTGTGTGTGTGTGATGTGAGCTGTTTGGATCAAACACTCTCTGCTTGTTGTGTGTTTTCACTGGCTCATTAATGCCAACAGCATAACAGACTGTCTGTTCAACAGGGACTCTATGTGGACAGACAGGGGACAGGAAGTTACAGGACTGGAGGACAGAAGAAGTGAAAGTTAAAGGACAGTAATTACAGACGTTGTAAATGAGATCACTCTGTGTGGAAGGAATCAGCTCAGGAAGCAAACTTTTCTCTAACAAGTTCATTAGAAATGTTTTAACTTCACATTTCTGCCCTTGTCAACAAAAAAGAAAATATGTCTCAAGTGATTATTCTGTTGTGGAAGCAAAGAAGACAAGGAAGCGATATGTGTCTTATCCAATCCCTCATAAAGCAAAAGAGGTTGTATTTAAAATTCTAAATATCTATCTACAAACCATTTCTTGCACAAAAGATTTAATTGGGAAAATAATACATGTGGATTTTGTGAAAGAGACATTGAAACTGTGGAACACATTTTCTTGAGTGTGAACATGTTTTAGAGTTTCGGTTAGCTGTTCGAAGCTGGATGCTAAGCCAACAAATCGCTCGTCCAGCTGAACTGGACGTCTGTTACAGTCGGAGTGCAGCTAAAGGAGAAAACTTCTTGGTAAACGATTTTAATTCGACTCGGTAAACATTACATTGACAGATCAAAGCCCACATCAACGGATGGAGGAATGAACCGAACCTATACAAGAAATCCTTATTTTTCATGTCGAATAAAAATGCCCTGAGACTTTATTCTTCACTTGAACTGTCCTTACTCCTCCAGTAAGACCCTCACTGCTTACTTTCTGTTTTTTTCTGTTTTTTTTTCCTAATTTTCCTCATCTTGAAAGCTGTTTCAACATCTTTTATAGTTAATTGTAAAATATGCCCGAAATGTTTGGATTGTTGTTTGTATCTCTTCTTCTCTGTTTTTGTGTTTCATCTCTTCTTCTTCTGTGATTCTGGTTTTGATGCCCCCATGTTGCCTTCTCACCCCCATCCATCCACCATGTTGTTTACTAACAGTCAGCTGATCAGAGAGCTGATTATCATATCAAAGGACGTCCTCAAACGTCCTGACAAAACCTTGCATCACCTGATGACATCATCAGATAACATGAACAGGTAATTAAAATCAGCTGACTCAGCAAACTGCTTCATACCTGTATCAGACTTTCAGAACCTGATTGAACCAAATGATCATTTTAATGTCATTTTAGGAGGAAGAGGAGGAAGAGGAGGAAGAAGAAGAAGAAGAAGAAGAAGAAGAAGAAGAAGAGGAGGAGGAGGAAGAGGAAGAGGAAGAGGAGGAGGAGCAGGAGGAGGAGGAGGAGGAAGAGGTGGAAGAAGAGGAGGAGGAGGAGGAAGAAGAAGAAGAAGAAGAAGAAGAAGAAGAAGAAGAGGAGGAGGAGGAGGAGGAGGAAGAAGACTAGGAAGAAGAGGAGGAGGAGGAGGAAGAGGAGGAAGAAGAGGAGGAGGAGGAGGAAGAAGAAGAGGAAGAAGAGGAGGAGGAGGAGGAAGAGGAGGAAGAAGAGGAGGAGGAGGAGGAGGAGGAAGAATAAGAGGAAGAAGAGCAGGAGGAGGAGGAGGAGGAGGAGGAGGAAGAAGCCTGGTGGTGGCATTACAACAACAAACGTTATGTTATGGCCTTAACTTTTGAACCGTCAAAGTGTGTTTTTATTTTTTTTCCCAGCATTCTTTGGGGCCAGATGAATCCACCCATCAAACTGCTTTTGGAGCTCATCTGAATTTTTGATTTTTGATTTTTGATTTTGAAATTCAGATCTGAAATCCGCCTTGAAGCTCCATGTTATGTACGTCACAACGTCAGAAAGCCCTCTCTGCACCCGACGTTGTGAGTTTGAACCTGCTCGGAGCCGCTGAAGGTGAGAATACTTCAGGTGCGCTCAGGTGCTCAGTCCTGATAAACGTCCTCTGTCTGTGTTTGACTGTCATCACCTGAAACCGTCAGGTTTCACTCCAAACTGTTTCTGTCTCACAAACACCAACGCGTCGTACCCTGAACACTCCGTGATGATGAGGACTGAGAGACAAACTGCCATTGGCTGATGGGTGGCGCCGTAGCAGCGTCATTTGATTCCCTCAGAATATGAGAAGGTGCTTGAGAGTGGCTCACAGGTAGGTCATCTCACCTGAGGACACCAAGGCGTCCAGAAACATCAACGTTTGTTTCAAGAAGCTCTTTTCATGTAAAACAGGGAAATATCCCGACATACATACAGTGTCACAAGAAAACTCACTCAGAGCGGAAAGATGGTGGACTGATGAGGGTCAGGTGCTGAGGACAGTCATGTGATCACAGGTGTGTGTGTGTGTGTGTGTGTGTGTGTGTGTGTGTGTGGCAGCAGCCACAGAGGAGCCATGGTGTTAGCGTAGCTAGCGTAGCTGACATTCCTGCTGCGGATCAGTGAGGAGGACAAAGAAACAGCATCCATCATGTGACAGCTTCACACTTCACTGTCTGCAGGTAACACAGCGACACACCTGAACCTGCCTGACTCACTCTGTCAGCTCAGGACTGTTTACTTTGATTAGATTATTTTAGCATTAACAGTGTTCAGGCAGACAGGTAAACAGACAGACAGGTAAACAGACAGGCAGTCAGTTGTGAGCAGCAGATCTGGGGTCAGGTCAATTACTTCTTGATAAACAGGTGAGTCAGAGATCTCAGGTGTGATTAGAAGCCGAACAGTTTATTTTTTCTGCTTCATCTCTTCCTCCTAACGATGAGTCACGATTCATCTGTAGAAAGAAAAATCTGATTTGGTGATCTGAGAGTCACATGTTCAGATTCATGCCACTCTGTCACAGCTGATTAGCTTAGCTTAGCAAACAGCTAGCCTGGAGCTGCTGCTGAACCGTAGACCACAAACTGATAACGAGACCGAAATATGTATTAACTGAATGTGTGTCATCAGCGTGAACTCAACAACACGGTGGACTTTCCACAGGTTCATGTGGTCGTTTGTATTCCTACACAAGGTCATGGAGGATATACATGGGACACATCACTTCCTGTAAAAGTAGAAATTATTTTAAAACATCACTTCCTGCAAAACGTCACTTCCTCTACATCACTTCCTGTTATAATGTTGTGGGGACTGACCTTCCTCGTGGGGACAAAAGGTCCCCACAATGTAAATCAATAAATTTTAGGATGAATAAATCAGTCATTTCAGACACTTTGATCCAAAGCGACGATATGAATTCACCCTGATGGCGCAGCATCAGGAGCAGTTCTGGGGTTCAGGATCTTGCCCAAGGACACTTCGGCATTTGGACTGAGGCCGGGGATCAAACCCCGACCTCCTGATCGGTGGATGACCGCTCTACATCCTGAGCCACAGCCGCCCTGAGAAATGAATGTAAGTATCTGTAATGTCCCCAGAAATGATGGAAACATGGCTGTGTGTGCGTGTGTGTATGTGTGTTTCATGTATCCATGTTTCATTTGGTTGAACTAAATGAACCAAACAGCACTGAAAACTGCTCTTCTTCTGTGGTTTAATTCAGCAGCAGCAGCAGCAGCAGCAGCAGAAGAAGAAGAAGAAGAAGAAGAAACAGGTTTCATTTAGTTTCAGTAACAAACAGATTAAAGGATTTAATCCAGATTCAGTAAACAGAGACAGAAACATTTCAGAGATTACAGCAGGGAGGACATGAGGGACACACACACACACACACACACACACACACACACACACACACACACACAATAATATTAACCCATTATTAACATCCATTATTAACATCTACTGTGTGTCACTGAGGAGGGTTTTGGTTCATCAGAAGGACTTCACATTATCTGATCACTGTCCGTCTGTCTGTCCTGTCTCTCATTCTCTCTCTCTCTGCCTGTCTGTCTGTCTGTCCTCTCTCTCTCTCACTCTCTCTCTCTACATGTGTCGCGGCTGTCTCTCGCCCTCAGGTCTGGACTCGTCCCGTCAGTCTGGTTCTCGTCTCTTTAAAGATAAACTTCATTCTTCTTCACTGAACCACAAACACTTCCTGTTCTGTCAAAGCAGCAGAAGAAGATACAGCTGCAGCTCCCTGCAAACAGGAGGCACCCACAGACCTCACACTGGTCCTGGTCCTGGTCCTGGAATTGACTTAACTTAAATCAACTGTTTATTTTACTGTCAGACATTGTAGTTTTAACCTGGACCCAGTCTTTGACATGGGCCCGGTCCTGGTCTCAGTGCCGTTCCTAAGTTTTGACCAGGTCATTACCTGATGATGGTCTTTGTTCCTATGTTGCTCAGTCCTAAACTGACCCAGTCATACCGGCCCTGGTCCTGGTCCTGGTCGTGGTCCTGGTCCTATTGTATTTTTCTGAATCTGATCTTCTGCTCTAAAATATTACCCCGATGATTGCCACTCGCAGCTCTATTGTTTTATTTCTTTGGTTCTGATTTTGGAGTTAGACCTGGCCCTGATCCGTGATGGCTTCAGGACATGGAACTGGGCTCACCCTGACCTGGACCTGGTCCTGGTAATCACCCTCATGCCGTTCATTCTAAATTGAACCCAGTCAATTTAGAATGACAGTGTTGAGTAAGAGCTGATCACGCACCTTACTCAACACTGCATGAGCTTGGACCTGAACCTGGTCTTGTCTCTCACATTCCCCTGCCATTGAACCTGATAGTTGATGTTCTTCTTCACTCTTAAATGAACACATTGAAACTAGACTTGGACCTGCTCTTGGACCTTTTATTGATCCACTTTCATCTGTGGACCTGGTCTTGGTCTGTTACCTGAACCTGGTCCTGCCTCTGTACATGCAAAGTGTGTCTGACAACCCTAATGAAAGAGTTTATTATTTCAGGTGAGCTGGTGAGCACTCTCAACTTCCTGTTAACAGTCTGTCCTCTGAATGAACCACAACTGTCTGTGAGACAGTCTACCTGTCCAGGTGTGGACAGATAGACAGACAGGCAGTGAGACAGACATTGCTCTTATGGCTGCTGTTGTTCTCGCTGCCTCTGTTGCTGATGTTGCCTCTGTTCCTGCCTCTGTTGCTGATGTTGCCTCTGTTCCTGCCTCTGTTGCTGCCTCTCTTGCTGCCTCTGTTGCTCTTGCTGCCTCTGTTGCTTTTCTTGCTGCCTCTGTTGCTGCTGTTGCTACCTCTGTTACTGATGTTGCCTCTGTTGTTCTTGCTGCCTCTGTTGCTCTTGCTGCTTCTGTTGCTGCCTCTGTTGCTGCCTCTGTTGCTGATGTTGCCTCTGTTGCTCTTGCTGCCTCTGTTGCTTTTCTTGCTGCCTCTGTTGCTGCTCTTGCTGCCTCTGTTGCTTTTCTTGCTGCCTCTGTTGCTGCTCTTGCTGCCTCTGTTGCTCTTGCTGCTTCTGTTGCTGCTCTTGCTGCCTCTGTTGATGCCTCTGTTGCTGATGTTGCCTCTGTTGCTCTTGCTGCCTCTGTTGCTGCTCTTGCTGCCTCTGTTGCTGCTCTTGCTGCCTCTGTTGATGCCTCTGTTGCTGATGTTGCCTCTGTTGCTCTTGCTGCCTCTGTTGCTGCTCTTGCTGCCTCTGTTGCTGCCTCTGTTGCTGCTCTTGCTGCCTCTGTTGCTTTTCTTGCTGCCTCTGTTGCTGCTGTTGCTACCTCTGTTACTGATGTTGCCTCTGTTGTTCTTGCTGCCTCTGTTGCTCTTGCTGCTTCTGTTGCTGCCTCTGTTGCTGCCTCTGTTGCTGATGTTGCCTCTGTTGCTCTTGCTGCCTCTGTTGCTTTTCTTGCTGCCTCTGTTGCTGCTCTTGCTGCCTCTGTTGCTTTTCTTGCTGCCTCTGTTGCTGCTCTTGCTGCCTCTGTTGCTCTTGCTGCTTCTGTTGCTGCTCTTGCTGCCTCTGTTGATGCCTCTGTTGCTGATGTTGCCTCTGTTGCTCTTGCTGCCTCTGTTGCTGCTCTTGCTGCCTCTGTTGCTGCTCTTGCTGCCTCTGTTGATGCCTCTGTTGCTGATGTTGCCTCTGTTGCTCTTGCTGCCTCTGTTGCTGCTCTTGCTGCCTCTGTTGCTGCCTCTGTTGCTGCCTCTGTTGCTGCTCTTGCTGCCTCTGTTGCTTTTCTTGCTGCCTCTGTTGCTGCTGTTGCTACCTCTGTTACTGATGTTGCCTCTGTTGTTCTTGCTGCCTCTGTTGCTCTTGCTGCTTCTGTTGCTGCCTCTGTTGCTGCCTCTGTTGCTGATGTTGCCTCTGTTGCTCTTGCTGCCTCTGTTGCTTTTCTTGCTGCCTCTGTTGCTGCTCTTGCTGCCTCTGTTGCTTTTCTTGCTGCCTCTGTTGCTGCTCTTGCTGCCTCTGTTGCTCTTGCTGCTTCTGTTGCTGCTCTTGCTGCCTCTGTTGATGCCTCTGTTGCTGATGTTGCCTCTGTTGCTCTTGCTGCCTCTGTTGCTGCTCTTGCTGCCTCTGTTGCTGCTCTTGCTGCCTCTGTTGATGCCTCTGTTGCTGATGTTGCCTCTGTTGCTCTTGCTGCCTCTGTTGCTGCTCTTGCTGCCTCTGTTGCTGCCTCTGTTGCTGCTCTTGCTGCCTCTGTTGCTTTTCTTGCTGCCTCTGTTGCTGCTGTTGCTACCTCTGTTACTGATGTTGCCTCTGTTGTTCTTGCTGCCTCTGTTGCTCTTGCTGCTTCTGTTGCTGCCTCTGTTGCTGCCTCTGTTGCTGATGTTGCCTCTGTTGCTCTTGCTGCCTCTGTTGCTTTTCTTGCTGCCTCTGTTGCTGCTCTTGCTGCCTCTGTTGCTTTTCTTGCTGCCTCTGTTGCTGCTCTTGCTGCCTCTGTTGCTCTTGCTGCTTCTGTTGCTGCTCTTGCTGCCTCTGTTGATGCCTCTGTTGCTGATGTTGCCTCTGTTGCTGCTCTTGCTGCCTCTGTTGCTGCTCTTGCTGCCTCTGTTGATGCCTCTGTTGCTGATGTTGCCTCTGTTGCTGCTCTTGCTGCCTCTGTTGCTGCCTCTGTTGCTGCTCTTGCTGCCTCTGTTGCTTTTCTTGCTGCCTCTGTTGCTGCTGTTGCTACCTCTGTTACTGATGTTGCCTCTGTTGTTCTTGCTGCCTCTGTTGCTCTTGCTGCTTCTGTTGCTGCCTCTGTTGCTGCCTCTGTTGCTGATGTTGCCTCTGTTGCTCTTGCTGCCTCTGTTGCTTTTCTTGCTGCCTCTGTTGCTGCTCTTGCTGCCTCTGTTGCTTTTCTTGCTGCCTCTGTTGCTGCTCTTGCTGCCTCTGTTGCTCTTGCTGCTTCTGTTGCTGCTCTTGCTGCCTCTGTTGATGCCTCTGTTGCTGATGTTGCCTCTGTTGCTCTTGCTGCCTCTGTTGCTGCTCTTGCTGCCTCTGTTGCTGCTCTTGCTGCCTCTGTTGATGCCTCTGTTGCTGATGTTGCCTCTGTTGCTCTTGCTGCCTCTGTTGCTGCTCTTGCTGCCTCTGTTGCTGCCTCTGTTGCTGCCTCTGTTGCTGCTCTTGCTGCCTCTGTTGCTTTTCTTGCTGCCTCTGTTGCTGCTGTTGCTACCTCTGTTACTGATGTTGCCTCTGTTGTTCTTGCTGCCTCTGTTGCTCTTGCTGCTTCTGTTGCTGCCTCTGTTGCTGCCTCTGTTGCTGATGTTGCCTCTGTTGCTCTTGCTGCCTCTGTTGCTTTTCTTGCTGCCTCTGTTGCTGCTCTTGCTGCCTCTGTTGCTTTTCTTGCTGCCTCTGTTGCTGCTCTTGCTGCCTCTGTTGCTCTTGCTGCTTCTGTTGCTGCTCTTGCTGCCTCTGTTGATGCCTCTGTTGCTGATGTTGCCTCTGTTGCTGCTCTTGCTGCCTCTGTTGCTGCTCTTGCTGCCTCTGTTGATGCCTCTGTTGCTGATGTTGCCTCTGTTGCTCTTGCTGCCTCTGTTGCTGCTCTTGCTGCCTCTGTTGCTGCCTCTGTTGCTGCCTCTGTTGCTGCTCTTGCTGTCTCTGTTGCTGCCTCTGTTGCTGCCTCTGTTGCTGCTCTTGCTGCCTCTGTTGCTCTTGCTGCCTCTGTTGCTTTTCTTGCTGCCTCTGTTGCTCTTGCTGCCTCTGTTGCTCTTGCTGCCTCTGTTGATGCCTCTGTTGCTGATGTTGCCTCTGTTGCTCTTGCTGCCTCTGTTGCTGCTCTTGCTGCCTCTGTTGCTGCCTCTGTTGCTGCCTCTGTTGCTGCTCTTGCTGTCTCTGTTGCTGCCTCTGTTGCTGCCTCTGTTGCTGCTCTTGCTGTCTCTGTTGCTGCTCTTGACTGACTGTCTAGTTTATGTTAGGGTCGGCATTGTTGCGGCACATCTTGTCCATTGGTTCCACAGCATCGCTTTGTTTTGAAGAGACATCAAAGCTACCAGCATGTTGCTGCTGTTGCTGCTGGCAGGCGGCCATGACAGTCTTCATGCCTACGTGATGTTTGCTCGAGTCCTGACAGCGAGATGATGAAGAGATGAAGAAGAGATAAAGAAGAGATGAATAAGAGATAAAGGGGAGAGGCGGACGGATGTAGAGAACAGATAGAGGACAAAGACAGATTAAAAAGCAACAGGCACGACTGGTTTGGACTCAAATAAACAGCTGCTGGTTGGGTGATGTTTCCCAGCATCCCGCTGGGCGATGGCACCTCAGGAAGACGTCTGATTGGACATGGTTATGAATTAACAGATGATTGGCTCAGTTTATCCTCTGTTACAATAGACCAGAAAATGATTTGGGTTGATTGAACCTTTCGCCTGCTCACAAACATCCGATGGGCTTCCCCTCTCTGTCGTCACCAAACGTCCTGTTTGAACTCTGGAAACACGTCGGTTTAAAGAAGCCTGGAGCTCTCAGAACGATGCCTCAAAGATCCTCCAGCTGCTAAACTTCTTATCAACCTTTGAGTCACAAAAATATCCTGATTTTCCAGGGAGCTGTAAACATCATCGGGCTGAGAGATGCTATCAGAGCGCGATGCTCTGAGCCCAGCAGATAGAGATCAGACCGGCACTGTCATGCCTCTTTAAGAAGACAGTACATTTCTATGAGTCGCCCT
This sequence comes from Chaetodon auriga, assembly GCF_051107435.1. Lineage (NCBI taxonomy): Eukaryota > Metazoa > Chordata > Actinopteri > Chaetodontiformes > Chaetodontidae > Chaetodon > Chaetodon auriga. The sequence continues at coordinate 252,798 of NC_135094.1, read as the reverse complement.
GTGCTGATAAGACTTCTCACGGCACGACCAACACTCACGATCAACACACTCCTGTAAGACACCAACACGCAACATAAGACGGCACACAACATGACACAACAACACACACAACACACAACATGATACAAAACTGAAATTACGTGCTGTGTATTAGTGTAGTTTGGTTTCTTCTTTGTTTCCAAAGTTTTGCTTTTGAAGCTGATATGATTTTCATTTCTTTCTACAGCAGCTATTTGTTTATAGGGGCCCCCCCACCCTCCAACATCCATCCTCCACCCTCCACCCTCCACCCTCCATCCTCTGCCTCTTCTCCAGCTGCAGCTCTTTGTGTCTGCAGACAGTCAAACGTTCAGTCACAGCAGCATTGAAAACACCTTCACTGCCACAGTTCCACCACACAGATTAATAATTCAGTATCAACATTAATGGGTTTTGTCTCTCCTGTTATTATTCTTTAAATTAATTTTGTTGAGTAGAAACTTGCTTGGTTTTAACTTCAGTTCCCATAATGCTTTGGGCTATGTAAACAATAGTTATGTATAAAGTTAGCTGTGGCCTAAAACTTGAGCCCCATTTTAAGTCTATTTTTGTTTACATTTTCTCAAATGAACTCCTTTAGAATGTGCTTAATTAGCATTCAGCGGCTTCTGCTTGCAGTGTAGCCACAGATGACAACTGCACCTGGTTTACTTTGATACTTATGGGGCTAAAATAATGATTTCAGTATTTGACATTTAAAATAAAATTTGACTTTGGAAAAACTTGCACTGAAACAAGTTCCAACTAACATTAGTCCTGATAGCTGATATTAGCTAGCATTAGCTCTGATAGCTGACATTAACAAGCTTTGGCTATGATAGCTGACATTATGAGAGACATTAGCTAGCATTAGCTAGCTAAGTGTTAATATGATTTCTTCAGTGGGTTTATGGAGGTTTATGGAGGTGGACAGCAGAGGCAATGACCTCCTCAGGAAGTGGACGTTCCACTGAGTGACATTAACATTTGTTTCATGTTTGATTGATTTATGAGAAGGAGTGACATTTTTTATTTGAAGTCTTTCAGAGTTTTTTGTGTTTTAGTGTTTTAGAGAGGGACACTTGCAGCTCAGGTGTGAATGCAGCGACAGCAGTTGCAGTGACAGACTGTTTTATTCCAGAGGAATAAAACATATTTCTGTGCAGTTCATGTAGCTCTGCTTGATGCGAAGCATCGCCCCTGTCACTGTGTCTGCCAGGCATAGCGGCAACATTTTGTAGAATTGAAATGCAGTGAGATTCTTATGAAAACTTTATTTCCATTCATTTTTGCTCATCTCCTGTCTTGCCCTCTGTCTGTCTGTCTGTCTGTTGTAAATCACGACCATGTAGCATCAAATTGAAAACATCCATTAGTGCGGAGCCACATCAGAGTGAGGGGATGGATGGATGGAGGGGCAGATGGAGGGATGGGGGGTAGATGTGTCGTTGTTTGGAAAGGTATCTCATGTCAGCGGACGGGATGATTTATTTAGCGGAGAAGAAGAAGAAGAAGCCGAAGGATGAAGTGATTTGCGTGTGAAAAAACAGCGATGTGATCAGCAGAGAAGAAGAAAAAGAAGATAAAAAGATAAGACGGGATGAGGTGATTGTTGGTGAAAGGATAGAATTACACAGCTCAGGATTATCTGTACTCAGCTCACCTGGTTTACAGGTGAGAGACAGGTGAGGCGTTGGCTGACGAGCCAAGAGCTGCTGCAGCTTGAAAACATCTTTTACGCACAAGTCTGATCTACGAAAACACATTTACAACATCAGCCTATCAGAGGAGAGTACTTCCTTTGAAAAAATGGCTGGAAACAAGTCAAAGAGTTGAGGTCACACCTACCAGAACTTTTCAGGTGTGATCTGAAATGTTCATAAAGCACCTGACAGGACTGTGTATCATGGATATTGGTGGCACAGTGGAGCTTTGAGCGAAATGCTAATATCAGCATGCTAACATGTTCACACTGACCATGCTAACATGCTGATGTTTAGCAGGTGCAATGTTTGGTATGTTCGCCATCTTAGCATGTTAGCATGCTAACATTAGTCTGATGGTGGCGCTAGATGAAGAGGATCAATAAAGTCATTGGAGTTCATCCTGATGGGAACAGAATTTCTGAACCACACTTCATATAACTCTATGCGTTACATTAACGCTCAACTTGGACTTCTTTCTGAAAAACAGACTGTGTTTCCGGTAAATAGCAACAACAAAAAACAGACTTGTGTATATATATTTAAACTGTTATATTTCATGCTCTTATTTTAGTAGATGTGTCATGCACCAATTTCACCAGAAAAAATTCCTCGTATGTGTAAAAGCGTACTTGGCAATAAAGCTTTTTCTGATTCTGATTCTGATTCTGATTCTGATCACAATCATCCAACAGTTGTTGAGATGTTTCAGTCTGTGGGCTGAGAGATTGATGTACATTAGCATCCACAGAGCAACTAGCGAAGCTAAAGACAGGTTAGAAGCTGCTGTCACACAGGTGTCACTGTCCTTGAAAGGCTACAATGCATGAAAGTCATGAAACATGTTGACAGTGAATGATTTTCAAACACATTCAGCATCAATCTCTCATGACACGTGCTGACAACATTACGCTGATAAAAAACAGAATTCAGGTTGCATTACACTCCCACCTGTACTCTAACCTGGAGATGGACATTGAGCAGGTGCTCTCACCTGGTGTTCCACACTCGGCTGCTGCTCTTTTGAGGTACTTGACACAATCCTGGACACTCACTTGGTGGACACTTACCTAGATACTCACTTAGATACTCAGGTGCTCTCACTCACCTGAAGGCAGACATTCACCTGAAACCTGTTTCATGCTCCAGCTGGAACCTCACCTGATGTTCTCACCTGGATCTGGACACTCTTGGTGCTCTTACTATTGCTTGACACTTAGCTGGTGCTTTGACGCAGGCACATGTGACCTGTCACTTGTTGCTTGAAATTCATCGGGCACTACCATCCTCTCAAGGCCGTTCACCAGGTACTCTCACCTCATATTTGACACTCACCTGGTGTTCTCAACTGTCTGGAACAAACCATTTTGAAACAGTATCACTGCGTTGTGTTGTATTTCTTATCCTCGTTCCAGTGGTAAACCAGACTTTTATTTTCCAAATTTAGATGAAGCATAAAACTTTAGCGAAGTTTAGAACTTTATTTTACCAACAGATTCTAAGTGTGCGATAGCCTCACCTGTGTTTGTTAGAGTGTCGGATCAGAGTGGGTGGTTGAATCTGTCTGCCAGCATCTGAACACTGAACATAATTATGTACTGATGGATGTTAATGTAAACTGAAGGAAAGGTAACGAGTGAGCCGAGGAAAAGGGCAAAGGAAGAAGTGATTTTAATGGAAGGTAGTGAAAGAGATCAGGAGGAAAGAGGAGTCAGTCTGAGGGTTTTAAAGGTTCACACTGAGGACAGCAGAGGACTCCTGTCCTGACGCGTTCTTGTCAAAACAACATTTATTACTCATGCAGACTGAAACCAGTCGACGTCCAAACACCAGCCCTTTGATCCTCTGCTGCAGGGTTCTCACTCTGAGGCTCTGGACTCAGGAGAGGACGCAGTTCAACCTTTGGACGGTCTTGACACCATGATGACCGGAACACCGCTGGAAGTCCATTCATTGTGTGATTTCATATCAACCTCATGTGTTCGCCAGATTAATATTTCATCCTCCTGATCTCAATCTGGATCTTAGTTTCATCCAGCAGTGATTTTTGATGCAGGATGTCTCAATGTCTGACAGTACATTTGTGCTGAACTTTACAGTTTGGGTTGAAGACTGGTTTACGCAGCAGTTATAGTACATGCATGAAGCATGTTCAGCCAAATATAGTTGACCTATAAACTCTTGGAAACATGATAAACATTTGTTTGGTTGTAATTCTTTTTGTTTGACTTGACATGTAGACTGGGATGTATCACTGCTAGTGATTAGCATTATCAGTTTGCTAGCAATATAGGCATTGGCAAAAGGTGTGAGCATCAGTGGTTAGGATGAAAGACTATCAGGATTAGCTCACAGCCTGATTAAATCATTAATGGTGATTTAGTTTACACACTAGTAAAAGGTTTAGTTAATAACGACCAATCTCAATTGTTCATGTGGGTTTTCATTTTAACTAAGGCGTATAACACTGATTTGTGCATTAGGGTTAGAGAAACACTCGAGAATATTGTTCATAGTTCATTTTCTTACGAATATAGACATAAGAAAATACCAGGGCAAGCTATGGGATGGGAAGTGAGTTCTGTATTTATGTATCTATCAAACTGCTGAAAGGCAAACTTCAGTGAGAGACACATGATGTCTTTCACATCAGTCTTTTCACTTAAAATCCAATTTTAAATGAGAATCAAGGTTTCACAGTGTGGACTGTCGGACAGAAAAATGGGAGAAGATACAACAACATACTGTAAGTTTACCTCAGACTGCAGCTCTTCAAACATGCTGTTGATGGGATGTCACAACAGTTTTTTTAATTCCTCTAGCTTTAAATTTACATCATTTAAATTCTTGTTCCTTCATCTTTTTTGTTAAACTCATCAGTGTAATTTTAGATTCTGCTTTATTATCTGTTAACACTAAAGTAAAGAGACAACAAGAGTCTGTACAACAGTTTGTTTAATGTGAGAGTTCAGACAGAATAATTTTCACATCGTTTTCCCTCACAGATCTCTTCAGTCAAGAACTGTTTTAGTCTAGTCGAGTCCAGTTCAGTTTCATGTTGGAGGGAAGTCTGACCGATCAATAAATAACTCGAACAACAAACATTTGACAGGTTCAAAATACTTTCTGAATGCAGTGACATTAAAACAAATCTTTGGAGTTGATCTAATATTTCATATTTTTAACAAACATCTGAACACATGGAGGCTTCTTACTAAAATATCTTCAAATATAAAACAGAGAACATTAGAAATAAAGACCTGGTTCTTTCTGAGGTCATTGGTGGTTTAACATCAAAATAACTGATTCCCGAGCTTCAAAGTCCATACTTGACTTTGGAAACAGTTTGGCTAAAATTCCCCCAAAAGTTCACTTACTTGGTGTCGTTGAAGCTTTCAGCCACACCTCATGGCCGTCCTCAGTGGACGGAATTGCTCAGGTTCAACACACCTCACTCTTGGTGTCCAAACAGGAAGTGACACACCTCATTCCTGGGGTCCCAACAGGAAGTGACACACCTCACTCACATGATGTCTCGTCTGACTGCAGAGACCATCTTCACCCCAAATACACCCACCCGTAACAAAAGTAACACTAAGCTCATCTGACAACAGACAAAACCATTAAATGACAACTGCAGCTCCATTCACTGAGGAAGGCCATGAGACATAGCTGAAAGTTCCAGAAACACCAAGCTAGGCCTCCTGTTAAGGATTTTATGTCTATCAGAATCCTGGATTTTGAGATCCTGGTTAGACTTGGCCAGTTTCATTCCAGTCTTGTGTACAAAGTTTTCACTGTGTGTCCTGAAAGGCTTGCTGGAGGAAAACGGCAGCAGGGAGTTTCCTTTGGGATCATGATAGTACTCCATGAAATGTCTTCAGAAACATTCTTGTGGACCAAAGGTTTAGTTCACTTTGAGTTTAGTCCTGATAATCCACATCCTCTCAGCACCTGAACCATCCAGTCACAGTAGTTCAACACATCGTTCAGTAGTTATTGTACTGTTTGTTGTAATCAAAGTATCTGTTTTGGTACTGGCCTTTGTTTTTCTCATAGTAGTAGCACTAGTATCAGTCGTCACAGTAACAGCAATTGAAATAATACTGTGTCAGTTGTTGTCATATTGGTACGTGATGTGGCACACATAGCAGTAGTCATGGTAACAGTAGCCGTGGTAATGGCGGTGAGGATAGTGCTGCGTCAGTAATCATCATAGCGGTACGTGTTGGGGTAGGTGTAGCGGTAGTCATAGCCATCAGCTCGTTCTGTTTTGGCCTGCAGAGGCTCGGGCTGAAACGATAGAGACTTGATGACTCCGCCTGACTCCTCCATGACCTTCACCTCGGTGGAGTATGAGGAGGAGGAGGTGTCATCCATCAGGGAGGAGCAGCCGGGGAGGCCTGGAGGTTTGGGGGGAACACAGGGCTGGTAGGCTGGAAGGCCAGCAGGAGGTTTAGGACATGACTGGTAGGAAGGGAGTGCCGCAGGAGGCTTTGGACAGGGCTGATAGGAGACCTGAGGAGGAGGATCAATGATAATTATTCTGGAGTATTAATATGACAGATATGATAGGTTTGGCCCCTTCCTCTCTTTAGCTATTGTTGCTATGCCTTTGGACCACGGTCACCTACAAACTGGAATTGTCCAACTGCAATTCTCACAGCTTGGGACAGAAGTCTTCCAGCCAATGAGAAGACAGTAGGGCCTCCATGTGTGAGGTGTCTATGTTTCTCTAGGGTCCACATAGATATACCTGGTGACCCTAAAGGAAGTGACACTCCTGAAGACATTACTCACTTCTCATTGGCTCCCAATCCTTGGCCCTCATATCTAAGGTCTGCAGTTGGACCCTCCTGATGAACTATACTGACCTTGGTTGTCGTGGTGATGATGGTTTGAAGGGCTGCAGGGGACCCTGGGGTATTGCTGGGGTAACGGCAGGGGTACTCTGCACTGTAGTAGTGGTGGTTGTCGCCGTAGGGGGCAGAGTTCTTCAGTAGGTCCTTCCAGCCCGAAGGAGGCTTTGTCTGGGGGTCGAAGGAGGATGAGGAGGAAAGAGGAGCCGAGGATGAGGTGGAGGAAGAGGAGGAACCCAGGACCGGGGCCACCCTGCACACAAACCAGGATCTAGTTGAGACCTGTTTAGACTGTCAATATGTGGTTCAGATTACTGGAATCTAAAATCTGATTCAGATCTGTTTATGCTACCAAGATCTGTTTAACCTGTTAAGGAACTGGTCTAAACCTTTGTAAAAGTCCATGATCCATGATGTAACGCTTTTTAGCATCTAAACTGGTTCAGAATCTGGTTTGGACCTGTTTACATTGCCAGGACCTTACTTAGAGTGTGTGTGAGGCTGACCTGGGGTCACAGAGGTCAGAGGCCATGGGATATGAAGGTGAAGTCAGGTATCCCTGGAACTCATAGCCGGGCCTGCCCATGTAAAGCCTGGGATTGGCTGGTTTCTGAAGTGCTGCCGGGGCATCCCCTAGTGCATTATGGGGGTTATAGTAGGGCTCTGGGCTCTGGAATGCTGGGTAATGCTGTGGGAAATTCGGCTCGATAAAGGAGATCCTGTCTGATGGATCGACACAGGAGAGGAGGGCGGGGCCCAGAGCCTGAAATAGATAAAACCAACAAGTAAACAAACAAACAATTAACAAATCCGTTAGTAAACTGCTGCTGTTGTTTGTTGTTGCCGACCTGTGTTTCGATGAGTCGTCTCTTGGGCGTGAACGGCGGTGAGCTGACTCGTCTCTTCACTGAACTTCTTCTGGCTTCAGTTTCAGATTTAGACTCTGGTCTAGGATGATCATGAACGCCTTTAGCCTGAGAAAAAACAAGAAATAATTTAGTCAATAGACCTTCAGAATCTGGTTTAAACCTGTCCACACAATCAAAATCTAGTTGATTTGGCATAAATCTGTTTACACTGGAAAATGTTTCGACTGCTTAAAAAGTTTCATTTCCCGTATCTGGTGTCTACTTGTGCATACTGTCAGGTTCACCCAGTTAGCAGAGAAGAAGGTCTACTTGTGTATCTCGGTACTGTTGGCTGTTGAATCCAGTTGGTGATATTGAAAACCAGGGAGGATGGTTTTGCAGTTGCAGGACTGAGGAGTTGATTGTAGCACAGAGGTGTGGGGGTGAAGATATAGCTACTGAAGTGAAGGTTAACGCTCACAGAATGGAATCAGGGAGTCCCACGCTGCGTTTCAGTGATGGCCTGCCCAATCAGCAGATGTGTTGAAGCTTCAAGGGAGGTATCGAGGTCCCTGGGTACACCTCTCCCTGAATGTTGAAGGCCGCCTCTCTGGATTTTTTTCTTAAATAACCACACCTTGTTACTAAATAACTGAAATAAAGTCTAGAGGTCTAGATATTCAAAGGACTGAAGTAAGAACAAACGCCACCTGTTTACAACAGTTAAGGACATATGAATATGTATGTTTGATTTTAATGTACATTTAGTTCCAATGTTTGGTTATAGCAAAACATTTAAGTTTTTACTCTTGTCATACGTCTTTGGAAAACTACCTGATTGAGGGAAATTATTTCAAGATACAATTGCAACAGCAGGTACAGTGAATCCCAACAACAAAGGAACAAGCGATTATAAACTGAAGCAACTCACCAATGAACTTTCACAGTGATCCACTGATCGATAACATTATATAACACAACAGGTTTCCTTCAGTGTGTTCAAACTTGTATTCATTTACAGTAATTGACTCTGACTGCTGAAGATGAAAGATCAGAGTGTTACCTTTCAAAATAGACCAAAACCATGCAGGGACTCCACGTGGTTCAAGAACAGCTACCAGTTTACTTTGGGTCTGCCTTGGACAGATATTTTAGGCTCATTTTTAACCTCTGTGGGGTTGTTATTGAGGTCATTGATAATACCTTGTTCGTTAGTGCTCCTGGCTGTGTGACAGCAGGTGTTGGAAGGTTGGAGTCACCTGAGGCCAGGTGTGAAAGAGTCTTCTTGTCTTCTACGTCTACTTGTTAAATCTCCTGTGAAGGGATGTGAGGGCAGTTTTGTAGGTGGAGAATAAGAGGTGTTGTAGACCTCCTCCTCGGTTGACAAGTGGTTTCTCTATTTTTAAACAGCCTCCTTGACTCCTCTGTCAAGCCATCTGTCCTCTCTGTCCACAGTATGTCTGCTTCTGTCCTCCAATGACTGTCCCTTATCTTTCAGGTGGAGGTGGACTTCTGGGTCCTGACCTGAAGAGCTGGTCTTCAGGTTGGTGTTGGTCCATGTTGAATGACCGTGTAGTTTCTTGATAAACAGGTCTGTGTATCCTCACTGCTTTGGACTGCAGACATTAGACTGCTGTCCTTGTATTTAGTCTTTCAGGTGGACTGGTCTCTGTCCTGGTGTTTTGGTGGGGTTTAGTTGCAAGGGGTTAATATTTCTATTTAAATTCTTATTTAAATTTCTTTGTGCTTTCAGAAATTACTTTAAAACTGTTTAGACGTAAGCGTGGTTTACACGTGCTTTCAGACTGTCGAGCCTTATGTTACCTTTAGACCTTCTTAGATGTCCTGGACTTTGTTTAAACCTGTTCAGACTGTCAGGCTGATTTAAAATGAATTTTTTATGCTTGAAGTTTAAGGATCTGATTTAGAACTGTTTAGATCTCGTTCAAACTTAATTAGATGTCCAAGTACTAATTTATTATTCAGGATGCGCCATGAATTTTGAGATTATTTTAGCTGCTAAATATGCAGCATTACCCAGCTCTACCAAGTTAGCACATATAGCATGTTAGCCTGTCTGTTGAAATTGAAGAATCAGTAAAGAGTAAAGGTTGTGACCTGAAAGAAGATGGCCTTTCCGTCAACCCTCCAGAAGTTGGTGACAGGGTAACCGCTGTGACCGCGACATGGCAGCAGCTCCAGTGAGGCGTTACAGCTCGGACACAGCTTCTCTGAAACAGAGAGAGTCCAGTCAGTAAACTGGGACACACATGGACCATTAACAGATTGTGGTTTGTCTTACTCTGCTGTTTCTGCCGGGCCTTGTCACAGATGGCTGGTCGGAGCTGCAATCTGGAGCCGTCGGGCAGCGTGCAGCCTCGAGAACACACCACAACGCCGAGACATGACTTCTTCAGGATCTGACAGTTGTGGTTGTTGGTGTTTCTCATCGCCCAGCCGGATAGATGTCTCTGAGCGTTCTTATCTTCAGCTAAAAACGAAAAGACAGTTAGCTAAAATCAACGCTGTCATGACAACAACGTGTCTCGTAGATTGACTTTAGAACAAGAAACCGTTTGGTGGTTTTGTTCTTTGAGTTACGTACTTATTCCATGCACACACAGTTCGTGACGTTATTAGAGAAACGTTTTCTTCTTCTTCTCCCTCATGTGTGATTTAACAAGCAGACATTTAGCAAAATGGCGAGAGATGATCATTAACAAGGTATCCTAGCAAAGCACGCTGCGCTGTGAGGCAACAGCGATAGTCGCCTGGACAATCACATGGACGCACATCGCTACGACGGGGTGTCGTCAGGTCACGTTAGCTTCAGTCTTTCAAACAGATTAATCAGAAACGTTTCTCACCACTGTAGATGAAGCGAACATAGCCATCTGTCCACTCCTGGAACGGGTCGAACTGCTTGGTGTCCTGCAGACAGACAGAGGGACAGACAGACAGACAAGCAGAGAAGCAGTCAGGCAGACAGACAGGCAGACAGGTTAGTTGGTTCTGTCTTCTTCTTTGCCTCACTTTCATGTCGTATCCTGAATTCATCACCTGATGTTCTGAGTATTCCCTCGGCTGATCTGAGTTCAGTTTGAGGAGGAGAACGTTGTTAAAGCTGTTTCAGATCTGGTTTGACCGTTAGTTGAGTTGGGACCCTCGGAGGGCCCCGACCCGCAGGTTGAGCAACGCAACAAACACAACAAACTGTAAAGAAATGAGAACTGAATCTGAATCAGTTTTCATTGGTTTTCACAGCGTTTCTCAGCCTCTGGTTCGGGACTCGACAACAGGCCGGGTGGTTCATAAACTGGGTCGTCGGTCACATCAGCTCACTCACAACAGAATGAGATGTGTCTTTCCCAGCAGTGATACAGTCAATCAATTCACTGATTGATTGATTACGTGCTGCAGGAATAAACTCTTTAAACACATCAGATCAAAATCTCCTCATGACGCTTTGAAAGCACCTTCAAAGAGAGAAAAGGACGAATGAATCGTCATTAAACCATCTGTAGCTTCACCTTTATGCACGCAGACGTCTCAGTCAATCAGAGATATTGATCAGCGTGAGAGCTGATTCTGGATCAGCTGTTTGACCTCAGTTTGATATTTGGTTTCACTGAAAACAATATAAAAAACAGTTTTTACTGTTTGAGCAACAACAGAGAAGAGTCGAGTCAGCTGCTTCACACACACACATGCACGCACACGCGAGCAAACAGAGGGCGGCCAGAACAGACCAGACCAGACCAGACCAGACCAGAACAGAACAGGACAGGACAGGACAGGACAGGACAGGACAGGACAGAACAGACCAGGACAGGACAGGACAGGACAGGACAGGACAGAACAGACCAGGACAGGACAGGACAGGACAGGACAGGACAGGACAGAACAGAACAGACCAGGACAGGACAGGACAGGACAGGACAGGACAGGACAGAACAGAACAGAACAGACCAGGACAGGACAGGACAGGACAGGACAGAACAGAACAGAACAGACCAGGACAGGACAGGACAGGACAGGACAGGACAGAACAGACCAGGACAGGACAGGACAGGACAGGACAGGACAGAACAGAACAGACCAGACCAGACCAGACCAGAACAGGACAGGACAGGACAGGACAGGACAGGACAGAACAGACCAGGACAGGACAGGACAGGACAGGACAGGACAGGACAGAACAGAACAGGACAGGACAGGACAGGACAGGACAGGACAGAACAGACCAGGACAGGACAGGACAGGACAGGACAGGACAGGACAGGACAGAACAGACCAGGACAGGACAGGACAGGACAGGACAGGACAGGACAGAACAGAACAGAACAGAACAGACCAGGACAGGACAGGACAGGACAGGACAGGACAGGACAGAACAGAACAGAACAGACCAGGACAGGACAGGACAGGACAGGACAGAACAGAACAGAACAGACCAGGACAGGACAGGACAGGACAGGACAGGACAGAACAGACCAGGACAGGACAGGACAGGACAGGACAGAACAGAACAGACCAGGACAGGACAGGACAGGACAGGACAGGACAGGACAGGACAGGACAGACCAGACCAGGACAGGACAGGACAGGACAGGACAGGACAGGACAGACCAGACCAGAACAGAACAGACCAGGACAGGACAGGACAGGACAGGACAGACCAGAACAGGACAGGACAGGACAGGACAGGACAGGACAGGACAGAACAGACCAGACCAGACCAGAACAGGACAGGACAGGACAGGACAGGACAGGACAGGACAGGACAGAACAGAACAGAACAGAACAGACCAGGACAGGACAGGACAGGACAGGACAGGACAGGACAGAACAGAACAGACCAGACCAGAACAGAACAGAACAGGACAGGACAGGACAGGACAGGACAGGACAGGACAGGACAGAACAGAACAGACCAGACCAGACCAGAACAGAACAGAACAGGACAGGACAGGACAGGACAGGACAGGACAGAACAGGACAGATTTGATTTTCTTCTGCTCATGTCTGAACTGTGTCTTTGTCTTTGTCTTGTCTTTTGACAGCATGAGTCTGCATATAGAACTTGTCCTTCATTCCTCAGGTTCTGCTGGAGGACGTTGGACTCATGATGGAATTTTCTTGACAATTATTTATTATTTATTTATATTTTTTTTTCTTTGCCTATTTTTCATTCAGTTTGTTGCTGTCAGAGCAGGATTTCACAAACATGAAGTCAAGAGTCCAGATTCAAAACATGCACACAGGAAGGAAATACAACTAAACAGTTCAAAGGTAACATTTTCACATTTTCTTAAATATCTAAAAATTCTACTTTAGTGGAAGACTGGAGTCTGCTGAGCTCTAAAATCAATCAAACACATTATTACTAAAATCGACTTTATATAAAACTAATCCAACATGAAATGACTGAAGAAAAACGGGAATGTTTTATTAACATGAGGGGAAAAAATCATTTTATTCTAAATTTCAAATATTGTTAGTAAAATCTTTCTTTAAAGTAAAGCACGAGGACGCGAAGGCCGAGAATCAGGAGAAATGATGACTGTGACCACAAACAAAGTGCCGACGCTGAGCATTTAAAAACCTTTAAAAACCTTAAAAACGACAATATTTGACATCAGACTTCTTCACTGAACTGCTGAAGTTGGATTTCTTGTAAATTTGATTTCCCTTTATTGTGTTTCGAGTGTTGTTAAAAAGCTTCTTCACCGTCTCGTTTCTAAAGATTTTGGATTAAAAAAAAAAAACAAAAAAAACATTTAATTTCAAGTTTTTTGTTTTTTTTTTCCTCAAAATTAAAATTTCAGTTACAATGAGTCTTTTGACAGAAGCTTTTATCCAAAGCGACGTACGCATGAGATTTTCATACATAACAAGGTTCAGGACAGGAGAGGACAAGACTCAGAGCCAGAACGCAGATTTCTGGTCCAGTTGGACAAAGGTGCTACAGGTGACGCTTACAGTGAACAGAGGTATTTTTTTTTATTATTATTTTGAAGAAAGAAGGTGATTATTTTTATTATCTAAACTCCTCTTTCTCGTAGAGAAATGATAAACGTCAGTCTCTCACCAAACTCTGTTCACTTTTTTGAATATTTACGAAAATCCCAAATTGTTTGATTCAGTGAAATTTTCTGTTTTCTGAATAAATATTATTACTATTTACTGTTGCTATTATTACTATTGTTAATAAATGAGACATCAGGATTTCTGGGAACTCCCTTCCAGAGAATTTCGGCCCGTTTCCTCAAACCCGTAAACCGAAAACAGTTTTCCTTAAATATCAGCCCTGATTTCACTTTTTCCTCCACATTTCATTTGTCTCTGAATGTTTTCTGTCGTGTCGCTTCATCGTGTTTTCCAGCTGGAACCAAACTCCGTTTAACTTTCGGTGGATTTAAGAATCGGCGCTGGATGAAGCGCGTGTCGGGTGAAGGATTATTTTGCTAAATGAACTCCTCTCTGCGTCTCTGTGCTTAAAATCGAAATGATTGGACAGTGAAATAACCTCATTGATCTCATCGATTTTTCCCGCCTCGAGCTAAGTGTATGTATCGATCAGTTACTGATCAGGTTACCTGCGGCAGTTTGGGGTCGTTGATGTCCCACGTGAACTTCATCCCGACCGAACACACGCAGTCTGTCTCCTCGCGCTCCTCCGCCCGGGACATCCTCCTAGTCCCGATCCTGGTCCTGGTCCTGGTCCTGGTCAGTCCTCTTGACGGCCCTGATCCGGATCCCTCAGGCTCAGGTGAAACAGAAGACTGCCAGTAAAAACGGACTCTCAGATCTGACCTCAGATCAGTTCTGACAAAACAAAGAAAAAGAAAGTTTTAATGTGAAACGCTTCAAACCGGAAGCAGATCACAGTTTTTGGTTCGTTTGTGAAGTTTCATGAAAAAGCTGAAACTTTAAAAAGCTCCTTCCGACAGCGCGAGCTGCTCCGGTGAGTCTCAGGTACGAAGTGAGTGAACAGGTGAGACAGGCGCGAGCTCACAGCACGGGGAGGGGGGAGGGGGGAGGAGGGCTGATTATTTATCACCAAGTACGACTATCGATGCGATTATTGATCAGTCTGAAGCTGATCATTGTTTCTGATCATGGAAACATCAGTGACGTCCTGATGACGTCACGGCGGTTCCATATTAAAAAAAACATTCTTTTGCATTGATCATTCCAAAAAAAAAAAAAAAAAATCAGCTGATATTTCTGCTCAATGACATTTATTACATTTATTATTAAATAAACAGTAAACACAAAATGATCATTCAGCAACGTGTGTGTGTGTGTGTGTGTGTGTGTGTGTGTGTGTGTGTGTGTGAGAGAGAGAGAGAGAGAGAGAGAGTGAAAGTTGAAATGACTCTTCATGTTTTTAATGTTTCAGGTTTTAAAACTCGCTGATTCAGGGAAACACACACACACACACACACACACACACACAGGTGAGCAGGTGTGTGTGTGTGTGTGTGTGTGTGTGTGTGTGTGTGTGTGTGTGAGTGTGTGTGTGTGTGTGTGTGTGTGTGAGAGTGTGTGTGTGTGTGTGTGTGTGTGTTGTGTAAACACTTCGCTGTTTCTCCTAAAACAAACAAACTCATTAGTCATCAATTAGAGGACGAGAGGACGTCAGCTTCTACCTGAAGAACTGTTCACCTGTCTGTCCGCTCACCTGTCTGTCTGTGTTATTTTTTTCTTAATTTCACAGATGTGGAATCAATAAAATCTTTATCTTATCTTATCTTATCTTATCTTATCTTATCTTATCTTAATGAACATGATGACCCACATTTGGGCTCAAAGAAGAAAATGAAATCTAATTTTCTGAGTAGATCAACTGATTTTCAAAGTTATAAAACTTCTTTATTTGTTCCTTAAAATCCATATTTTTTCGTTCAAATTCAAATTTGATGGATCACTAATCAAACAAGTTTTCATTTCAGGTGAAAATTAATGCAGGAATTACATTAATTATTAAAAGTGATTAAAATGTAAGTTTTCTAATCAGTAAATTCAATTCAGCTGAAAACGTTTCAGGGTCTTCTTTGCTCTGAATTTTCTTTAAGATCCAAAACATAAAAAATCTTCAATCATTAGATTTTTCTCCTTACTGAAAAGATTTTTATCCAGATCTTCTCTATTCTCCTCATTTTTAGTTCTTACGAACCTCCTTCATGTTCATGTTCATGTATTGTAGGCCGTGACCGTTTCCATTCATTTGTCCAGCCCTGGTGGATTTGTTAAAACGGACTTTAGTTAAACTGAAGACTACATTTGTTAATTTTTCTCATTAATGTCCGAAGTGAAAAGACGAAGTGTGACGTTCTTCATTCATGCATGTATTCATGCATGTATTCATTCATTCATTCATTCATTCATTCATTCATTCATGTCACTTCATTAAACTCGGGCTGAATCGAAGCTCATCAGTTAATTAACAGCAGCTGTGCGCGCGGCTGTGCGCGCTCCGGACACACTGAGAGAGGAGACACGATGGTAAATGAACTTACTGATTTATCAATGACTGAGCAGAAATGATTGATTTTTTTGGTTTTGCTTCGGCCTGAACTGATCGGTTTCCTGTTTGATTGATTGTGAATCAGCTGTTCATTGAATGAAACGTGATGAAAGCTTATTGATCCGTTTGACTCTGAACTTCAGGCTGATCTGAAAACATGAAAACGAATCAGAAACGAGTCTGAAGTCAAGAATCGATCAGATTCAAAGAGAAAACTTTCTTTTATTTCATCATTTTTCTCTTGCTTTCTGTGTGTCATCACGTGTTTGTATTGATTTCCTTTCAGTTCAGCACTTTGAACTGTGCAGAAATAAAGTTTATGGCTTTGATTTTGTCCACGCGGTCTGTCGCACAGCGCGGCCTGCAGCGCCCCCTGCTGCCCGTCTGCACGAAGTGACGTCAGTCCATCAGCTGCTGCTCAGGCCCAAAAGAGTCACATCAGGCAGAAATCAACCCTCAGTCCTCCTCAGTCCTCCTGAATCCTCCTCAGTCCTCCTGAATCCTCCTCAGTCCTCCTGAATCCTCCTCAGTCCTCCTCAGTCCTCCTGAATCCTCCTCAGTCCTCCTCAGTCCTCCTGAATCCTCCTCAGTCCTCCTGAATCCTCCTCATCTCTCCTGAATCTTCCTGAATCTTTCTGCTGAGTTTAACCATGACAGAACCTCATTTAGTCACATCATGAGTTTCTTTCACACTTTGAAGCAACAAAACTTCAATCAAGGAGGGACAGAGAGAAGGAAGGAAGGAAGGAAAGGAGGGAAGGAAGGAAGGAAAGGAGGAGGCTTGGACAGACAGACAGACTCTTCATCTCTGATGACTGATTCATTTCTGAAATGAAATGACGTTTGGTTTATTGTGTGTGTGTGTGTGTGTGTGTGTGTGTGTGTGTGTGTGTGTGCGTGCGTGTGCGTGTGTCTCAGTTGGAGGTGCAGATTGAGGACTGTCTGGCTCGTGGAGACTCTTCTGGTCTGGTGTCTGTCCTGCACCATGAAGGACTGTCCACCGTCACGCTCGGCAGACTGGACCAGCTGGTTACCAAGGTAACGGGACAACATTTTTCTTGTTTGTTGGTGCTCTGTGTGGATCTGAGCCCGACTGATCCGGATCAGACTGTTGAGGATCGCAGTCTGGAGTTTTAATTCATTTTGTAAATCTTTGAATTCTGTCTAAAATGTGATTTATCATAAACAGACCCAGGCAGAGGTTTGGACACAGCGTCTGTCCCCCTTTCTTCTGTCTCTGTAGTATTTTCTGTGTTGTACGTGAACACTGATGATGTCAGAACTGTGAGAGGACACGTGTGGGACTGTGTCACAGAGTGAAGGAGGTGGACATGTTTCAGACTCCTCTCTCTGAGCCTCCTTCAGCTTCGACGCAGCTTCGCTCTCTGTGCTCCTTCTCTCGGCTGCTTCGTGACGTGGTCACCTGGACTGATTCAGGTAACAGGTGAGACGTGTGCGAAGGTCATTGGTGGAACGTCCGTCCTTCTCAATGAGTCTGAGAGCATCAGGTGTCGTGCAGAGGGAGTGTTGGTTTACAGTGAACAGCTCCATTCAACTACTGCAGGAATCCATTCTATGACGAGAAACGCTCGACCAAAGAGAGACGACGTCCATCATTAAGACGTGAAGGTCAGTCCGTCCAGAGAGGTTCAAGATCAGTCACCAAAACCATCAAAGCTCTGATGAAACTGGCTCTCATGAGGACTGATCCAGGACAGAAGACCGGGACGTCCCTCTGCTGCGGAGGAGAAGTTCATCACAGTCAGCAGCTTCAGAAATCAGCCGTTAACAGCAGCTCAGATTAAAGCTGCTCAGAGTTGAAGCAGCAGAAACGTCT
>NC_135094.1:222500-230000 GCF_051107435.1 Chaetodon auriga | reverse complement strand
GATTCACAGGAGAAGACAATCGACTCATTAAAACTCAATATTCAACTTTAAAACTGATCCTTTGATCATAAACCACCAACCACCCGTCTGTCTGTCTGTCTCTCTGTCTGTCTGTCTGTCTGTCTGTCTGTCTCTCTGTCTCTCTGTCTGTCTCTGTCTGTCTCTCTCTCTGTCTGTCTCTGTCTCTCTCTTCCTGTCTGTCTCTCTGCCTGTCTGTCTGTCTGTCTCTCTCTCTGTCTCTGTCTCTCTGTCTGTCTCTCTCTCTGCCTGTCTGTATCTGTCTGTCTCTCTCTGTCTGTCTCTGTCTGTGTCTGTATGTCTGTCTGTCGGGCTGTCTCTCTCTACCTGTCTGTCTGTCTGTCTGTCTGTCTCTCTGTCTGTCTGTCTGTCTCTCTGCCTGTCTGTCTCTCTGCCTGTCTGTCTGTCTCTCTGTCTGTCTGTCTCTGTCTGTCTCTCTCTCTGTCTGTCTCTGTCTCTCTCTTCCTGTCTGTCTCTCTGCCTGTCTGTCTGTCTGTCTGTCTGTCTCTCTCTCTGTCTGTCTCTCTCTCTGCCTGTCTGTATCTGTCTGTCTCTCTCTGTCTGTCTCTGTCTGTGTCTGTATGTCTGTCTGTCGGGCTGTCTCTCTCTGTCTGTCTGTCTCTCTGCCTGTCTGTCTGTCTCTCTGTCTGTCTGTCTCTGTCTCACTCTGCCGTCTAGTTCTGCCCCTGTCGTCTCCGAGCAGTGAAGAAGACTCATCTGTGTTGAAGGTGACGTCATGTTAAAGGCGTGGACAGACAGAAATGAGGACAACAGGCTGATCAGACTTGGTCGTTTCTTGTTTTTCAGCCTTCAGGGAGAAAAACTGCAGAGTTTCTGTTCGATCGCCTCAGAAACTCGACTCTGACGTTCGACTCAGGTCAGACCGACGCTCTGTTGATTTGTGCTGTCTGTCAAACTGTCTGCTGCCCGTGAGTCTTTGACGTCTGTCTGTGGATGTCAAACAAAAGCTTGTTTCACTGATCACTGTCACTCAGTTTTAATAACAGCCTCCATCTGATGGCAGGACTCCGTCCTCTGGTGTAACCCATACCAGAGGCACAATGTGATTGGTTAGTAAGTGGCCTGTTAGTATTATGGAGGGATTATTCAAAAGACCCAGCTGGTAGAGACCCACCGCCCCTGTCCCAAAACCTCTGAAGAGACAGTGTGGTAACATTTGTGATGGGGAAAAAAATCTGACACCGCAAAGAGACACAAGACAACCACAAAGAGACTTGAAACAACCACAAAGAGACATGAAACAACCACAAAGAGACACGAAACAACCACAAAGAGACACAAGACAACCACAAAGAGACACGAAACAACCACAAAGAGACACGAAACAACCACAAAGAGACACAAGACAACCACAAAGAGACACGAAACAACCACAAAGAGACACAAGACAACCACAAAGAGACATGAAACAACCACAAAGAGACATGAAACAACCACAAAGAGACATGAAACAACCACAAAGAGACACAAGACAACCACAAAGAGACACGAAACAACCACAGAGAGACATGAAACAACCACAGAGACACAAAATGAACAAAAAGAGACAAGTCAGCAGGGTTAGGGTCTAACTATAAACACGACTGTTGAACCTGTCTGTCTCTCAGGTGTTCCTGTGGGGGCGGAGCTAGAGATCTCACAGGAGCAGACAGAGGAGCTTGGAGGAAGCAGCTCTCCATTAAGACAGGTACTTCATTTAGATTTCTCAATGGGAAAACATCAAGAGTTTTTCACCTGGATTCTGTTTTTTGTAGGAAGTCTTCAGCTGCGGCAGGAAGAGAGCAGCTCCAGACTCAGGTCTTTACATTTTCTCTTCTTCTTTACAGAAGACTTCTGTCACTCTCATTCTCTGCTGCTGTTCTTCTTTTCAGTGTTTTTTTTTTAGTAGTTTGAATTAATGATAATGTTTGTCTTCCCTCATCATTAGAAACATGTTGTCCTCACAGTCATGAATCAAATGATACAGAGGGAAAGATGTCAAGATGTCCTTACATGGACAGACTTTGACTTATGTTTTACATATAAGATGTAATTCTGGCCTCACATCAGTTACTGTTGTACTTGTTGCTCTACATGAAGGCTACCTGTCAGACCAAACTGAGGGTTTTTCAGCCCAGAGAAGAAGGGCGGAGCCTCAGCCAGAGGGGAAGGGGATGAACTCACCACTGGAAGGCAGTTTGATATACTTTGATTTATTTCTGTGTAATTCAAAGTTGAAGTTAATCCCTTTGAACTGTCCTCAGTGTTTGAATTATCTAAATGTGCTGCTCACCCGGTCCCAGAGGGGGCACCTGAGGGGGTGGAGCCACCGGAGGAGGAGGCGGGTCAGTTTAACGGTGGTATGGAGCCAGATGTCGAGAAGAAGGAGCCCGTCATAGAGTCAGGGATGGAGCCAGAGTCAAACTTAACATCTGGCGTCACAGCTGCCTTCAACACCTTCAAAGTACAACTAGAACAACACTTCACTGTCAGTACACATGGTGGAAACGTCTTTGATTGCTGGTGTGATTACTGACATCACTTGGCTGGTCAGCAACCATCGTCGGTAAATAAAAGGCAATAACATCAGTTGGTTTCAGGGCTGCTGGCGGAACGTTGAAACCGAAGTTTTACTGTCTTTAAAAGAGTGTCAACAACACGTCTCCTCACTGCTGACAGCTGTCCATCAACACAGGTACCGCCCACCCTAACACACTTGTCCATCCACACAGGTACTGCGCATTGACAACAAATATGCAGTCGTAGTCATAAAGTACCGTGAGAACAAACAGAATAATGTGCAGAGTTGTGAAGTTTGGGATGGTCTTGGGGGGGTGGGTGGGGAGTGGCTGTCGCTCAGGAGGTCCAGCTTTGACCCCCCTGACTCCTCCGGTTTGTGGACAGAACCCCTGGTTGCTGTCCATTGGTGTGTGTGAATGGGTGAATGTGCCGTCACCTGGTGCCAGTCGTTCACAGAACTCACCACCGTGTACTCTGTATTAGTTCAAAGAGTCCCTCGGTTTCCCTGAATGAGCTGCTCAGGAGTCAGACCTCAGGTGTCGCCGTGTTTAACAGGCGCTGCCCACCAGCAGACTTGTCCGTTTGTGTATTTTTGTGTGTGTTTGTGCAGGTTAGTGTTGCTGCAGAGGTTTGAGAACAGCGTCACTGATCAGCTGAACCAACTACAAGCAAACTCCACCAGCCTGAACTCCATCAACTCGCAGATCCTGGTACTGATAATACACTGCAGTAATACTACAACTGTACTGCTGCTGTTGCTACTTTAAGTGTCCATGTTTACAAGTGCAGAGACCTCTGTGCTCCTATTGGTCAGCAGCAAACAAAAACCTTCTGTCACAAGATCAGTATTTGAGTCCCAAAAGTCATCTTCACGGAAAATTCACAATATCTTCAGAAAAATGTCATCTTCCCAGAAAACTTCTTGGTATTTGTGATATTTATTTTAAAATCCAGACGAGGTTCAGGCCTCAGACATGGTCCAGGTCTGACTGCTCCTCTGTTCGTCTTTCAGAGTTTCTTCCAGTCTGAGATGCAGCGTTTGGGCACCTTCTGTGATGAACACCAGCAGAGGTCAGTCTGATCTGGTTTGGATCCAGTTTAAACTGGTTTAAAGCCTCCGGATCTGCTTCAAACCTGTTTAAACTGTCAGAATCTGTTTAAGGTGTGTTCAGACTGACACTGTCAGTCACATAGTTCACACCTGTTCACACTGCCAGAATCTTGTTTGGATCTTGTTGACTGTCAAGACCAAATTTGATCCAGTTTAGATGCATATGGAAGTTCTGGATTTGTTTTTTGTCACCTTAGATTGAAGTCTTGGGGAAATCACGAGTCGGGGACAGAAGACCAGACCAGCGAACGATGAAGGAGAAGAAAGATGAAACTTTAAAAAACGTTCAAATGTTTCAGAGCAGATTTGTGAACGTTGATCACGTTCAGAACGTTGAGGATAAAACCACCCGAGAGAGCAGGCGTCGTCATGTGATGATGATGATGATGTTAGGATGTTCTTCATTTACCGTACTTCATTCACATTTGAGTCATTTTTCTTTCCACTTGAGTTAAAGATGTATTTCTTCTTTGAAAGCAGAAAAAACAACGAAATAAAAAACCTGTTTCCTCCTCATGCTTCAAAGATGCTGTTGTTGTCCAGGTGAACTGCATTTTAGTGAGAGCAAAACAACCCGGGACACGTGTCTCACTTGTCTGTCCTGAAGAAACATAAATTTGTTTCTGACAATTTGAACAGACGACACCCATAAAAACCACATCAGTGGTTTCAGGGTCAGTTCCTGCTGACCTCTGACCTCCCGTCTGTCGGTCCAGAGTCGGTCCTGGTCTGAGTCCAGACTGAAGCCAGGAGAGGAGTTTGTGTTTATGAATGCGGCTGCTGGTTGTCAGGCAGCAAAGTGACACGAGAGGAAAAACAACGAAATCCCCCAAAGAGAACACTCAAGACGACTAATGAGGCGCTGTTAGAGACAGACAGGTAGAGAGACAGACCGCCGCCCAGGTGTTTCTCTGCTCACTGTTCAACCAAAGCACACGTCTGAAAACCAGCACGAGCGCTGCTTCTGTTCCCCTGGACCTGAACTGGATCTGAACTGGAGGACAGGTGGAGATGCTGATTGGTTGAGGAGCTGCTGCCACGGTTGCTTTTTCTTCTTTTTGGACATTAATGGACGGACAGAAAGACACGACAGCTCAGTGATCACCAACAGCTGCAGGTCGGTACAGCAGGACTGAACTGGGACCAGCTGGTTACATGCTGGGCTAACTGGTTTCAGGTAAATGAAGTATTGAGATCATTTATTCAAGTAAAGGTCGCAGTACTATGAAGTATTTCACTCCTTTGATCTGATGTTTGTCTCAGCTGTGATGATTTGTTGGAAATTTTAATGTCATCGTCTTCATTTGTTTTCTTTTCATGTTCAACAGTTCTTCATCTGTTTCCTGAAGCTTCAAACTCTTCTTCTTCTGCTGTTACGTGTGAATTTGAACATGTGATGATCAGTTCAGTCTTTTTTATTTGCTGATCTTTTTCTTTCTTTCAGTCATTTCTTTCTTTCCTTCCATCACTTCTTTTCTTTCCTTCTGTTCTTTTCCTTGATGTGGTTCCACAGTGGCACCTTTGTGAAAATCAACTAATTAGAAGGAAAGTTTATTTTGAATTTGTGGAATGAAAAGTATGTTTCTGTAATTTTTATACAAAATCTAAATTTCTGTTTTCAGTAATTGAATATCATCAGTTCAGACAATCGTTGCTAAAGACAGCTAGCTTGTGTGTTTTCATCACGTGTTCTCTGACACTGGATCGTTGAACTGTTGAACCGTAGCTGCAGCTGGTTCCAGCAGTTTCCAGGACGTTGCATTGGATTGTGCTTTCCAGGTGAACGGATTCAGGTGTGAACAGTGATGTCATGAGAGGTGTGACGTCACCGGCTCGAGTCAAAATGGAAGAAGAATTAGAGGCACAGCGCTCAGAGAAGCCTAAACCAAGCTTAACAAAACCCAACTGAACCTCATTGAAGTCTGGGTTTCAGTGAGCTGCTCACTGGTTTCACTGGGCTTATGCGCTGGGCTCACTGGGCTCACCGGGCTGCTCACTGGTTTTACTGGGTTTATGCGCTGAGCTCACTGGGCTCACTGGGCTCCTCAATGGTTTCACTGGGTTTATTACTGGTTACAATTAGTCATTTTGGCAGATGCTTTTATCCAAAGCGACATACATCTGAATTCACACATCGCTGACGCAGCACGTGGACTGCAGAGGCCAGGGATTGAACCACCGACCTCCTGATCGGTGGACGACCGCTCTGTCCCCAAACTACAGCCGCCCCGGTTTCAGTACATCGTTCCCTGGTGGTGCAGCGAATTTTCAGTGACTTATTCACCGGTTCTACACTGGATTCAGCAGTTTATTTACTGGTTTTTGTGGGTTGTTTGCTGGTTTCAGTAGTTTATTTACTGGTTTCAGTGGGCTTTTCACTGGCTGTAATACATTATTCACTGGTTGATCACTGGATTCAGCAGTTTCTTTACTGGTTTCTGTGGTTCCAGTTGAGATGGGCTGTCTTGGAGGGAAGACGGAGGAAGAACGACTGGATGAAAAAGCAAAGAGAGAAGCCAACAAGAAGATTGAGAGACAGCTGCAGAAAGAGAGACAGGCTTATAAAGCTACACACAGACTGTTACTGCTGGGTGAGATACCTGTCTGCCTGCCTGCCTGCCTGTCTTTCTGCCTGTCTGCCTGTCTGTCTCACCTGTCTCTGTCACCTATCTGTCTCCCTGTCTGTCTCTCACCTGTCTGTCTGCAGGTGCAGGAGAATCAGGTAAAAGCACCATCGTGAAGCAGATGAGGATTCTTCATGTAGACGGTTTCAACGCTGAGTGAGTCACGTATGAAATTCTTTTACTTGAAACATCACCAGCAGTATGTTTTAGAAGTGTTGTGTTCCGTCTGATCCAGGACCAGTTAGCGAGTGACACTTCGCCTCCTTTAGCCGTGTCGGCGAACTGACGCAGAAATGCGTTTTGTGTCTGTCGCTGAGACCGAGTGTCTATAGGTCCACTGGTTATCTGTCCAGCCTTTTTCCTGCCAGTCACTGCGCAGGGTCACATACTCCCAAACCCACCACAGGTGTACTGCATAGTACATAATACTGCATCCTCACTCAGCTCGGCCTTCGTCGTGAATCAGAGGGAAAAGCGGGACTTTCAGGACCTTTGTGAAAGTCGGACGCTGGGTTTGATAAAGTTTTTCTTTTCCAGAGAGAAACAGCAGAAGATTCAAGACATCAGGAAGAACGTGAAGGATGCCATAGTGGTATGTCACATGACCTGTGTCACATGACTGAATGACGATGATGAAACATGAAGTTCAGGTCAGGTACTCAGTTCAGCACGGGTTGAGGTCACATGATCACAATCCTCAGACAGCAGCGCTGATCTGAACAGGAAGTCCACTGTTCGTCTGTCCATGAGGTCACCTATCCCAGCATGCACTGGGTGAGAGGTGAGGTGTACCTGGACAGAAGCACAGTTAGTATTTCTGACCTGTGTGTGTGTGTGTGTGTGTTGCAGACCATTGTGTCAGCCATGAGTATGTTGACTCCACCCATGCCTCTGGGTAACCCTGGCAACCAGTTCAGACTCGACTACATCAAGAGCATCGCACCGCTGTCTGACTTTGAATACACAGAGGTAACGCGCGCATGCACGCACACACGCACACACAGCATTGATCAGTGTGACGATTTGTTATTCTTAAATCTTTTTCATGAAATAAAGTCGCTGAAATCAGTGAATTAAAGGTTTCGACGGACGTGTTCCACCTGAAAACCACCTGAACCTCACTGACGTCCTGAGCGGCGGTCAGCTGACACCACAAGGTTCGCTTCACGTGACTTCCTCTCCGTCACCACGCAGGACGCTCACATCCAAAGCTTTGCTGATGGAAAG